>NW_022263357.1:0-61560 GCF_002021735.2 Oncorhynchus kisutch
AAATAGACAATTTTCAGCAAGTTGCAGCACATTGAAATACGAAATAACCACTTTTCCATAACAAGGTCTAAATCATGTTTGCTGCACTCTGGAAGTATTTTGTTTGCAGAACTGTTTTAAACTAGATTATAGGACACTGTGGACAATTTTTAGCAAGTTGCAGCATTGAAATACAGAAATAACCACTTTTCCATAAACAAGCTCTAAATCATGTTTGCTGCACTCTGAAGTAATTTGTGCAGAACTGTTTATTTGAGATTATAGGAACACTGTGGACAATTTTCAGCAAGTTGCAGCATTGAAATACAGAAATAACCACTTTTCCATAAACAAGCTCTAAATCATGTTTGCTGCACTCTGGAAGTATTTTGTTTGCAGAACTGTTTAAACTAGATTATAGGGACACTGTGGACAATTTTTAGCAAGTTGCAGCATTGAAATACAGAAATAACCACTTTTCCATAACAAGCTCTAAATCATGTTTGATGCACTCTGGATGTCAATTTTTGCTGTGCTGTCTATTTGAGATGAATGAACATTGTAGACAATTTCAGCAAGTTGCAACATTGAAATACAGAAATAACCACTTTTCCATAAACAAGCTCTAAATCATGTTTGCTGCACTCTGGAAGTATTTTGTTTGCAGAACTGTTTAAACTAGATTATAGGGACACTGTGGACAATTTTTAGCAAGTTGCAGCATTGAAATACAGAAATAACCACTTTTCCATAAACAAGCTCTAAATCATGTTTCTCTGCACTCTGGAAGTATTTTGTTTGCAGAACTGTTTAAACTAGATTATGGGACACTGTGACATTTTTGGCAAGTTGCAGCATTGAAATACAGAAATAACCACTTTTCCATAAACAAGCTCTAAATCATGTTTGCTGCACTCTGGAAGTATTTTGTTTGCAGAACTGTTTAACTAGATTATAGGGACACTGTGGACAATTTTTAGCAAGTTGCAGCATTGAAATACAGAAATAACCACTTTTCCATAAACAAGCTCTAAATCATGTTTCTCTGCACTCTGGAAGTATTTTGTTTGCAGAACTGTTTAAACTAGATTATAGGGACACTGTGGACAATTTTTAGCAAGTTGCAGCATTGAAATACAGAAATAACCACTTTTCCATAAACAAGCTCTAAATCATGTTTGCTGCACTCTGGAAGTATTTTGTTTGCAGAACTGTTTAAACTAGATTATAGGGACACTGTGGACAATTTTCAGCAAGTTGCAGCATTGAAATACAGAAATAACCACTTTTCCATAAACAAGCTCTAAATCATGTTTGATGCACTCTGGATGTATTTTTTTTGCAGAACTGTTTAAACTAGATGAAATGAACATTGTAGACAATTTTCAGCAAGTTGCAACATTGAAATACAGAAATAACCACTTTTCCATAAACAAGTTCTAAATCATGTTTGCTGCACTCTGGAAGTATTTTGTTTGCAGAACTGTTTAAACTAGATTATAGGGACACTGTGGACAATTTTTAGCAAGTTGCAGCATTGAAATACAGAAATAACCACTTTTCCATAAACAAGCTCTAAATCATGTTTGCTGCACTCTGGAAGTATTTTGTTTGCAGAACTGTTTAAACTAGATTATAGGGACACTGTGGACAATTTTTAGCAAGTTGCAGCATTGAAATACAGAAATAACCACTTTTCCATAAACAAGCTCTAAATCATGTTTGCTGCACTCTGGAAGTATTTTGTTTGCAGAACTGTTTAAACTAGATTATAGGGACACTGTGGACAATTTTTAGCAAGTTGCAGCATTGAAATACAGAAATAACCACTTTTCCATAAACAAGCTCTAAATCATGTTTGATGCACTCTGGATGTATTTTGCTGTGCTGTCTAACTGAGATTATATGACACTGTGGACAATTTTCAGCAAGTTGCAGCATTGAAATACAGAAATAACCACTTTTCCATAAACAAGCTCTAAATCATGTTTGCTGCACTCTGGAAGTATTTTGTTTGCAGAACTGTTTAAACTAGATTATAGGGACACTGTGGACAATTTTTAGCAAGTTGCAGCATTGAAATACAGAAATAACCACTTTTCCATAAACAAGCTCTAAATCATGTTTGCTGCACTCTGGAAGTATTTTGTTTGCAGAACTGTTTAAACTAGATTATAGGGACACTGTGGACAATTTTTAGCAAGTTGCAGCATTGAAATACAGAAATAACCACTTTTCCATAAACAAGCTCTAAATCATGTTTGCTGCACTCTGGAAGTATTTTTTTGCAGAACTGTCTAAACTAGATGATAGGGACACTGTGGACAATTTTCAGCAAGTTGCAGCATTGAAATACAGAAATAACCACTTTTCCATAAACAAGCTCTAAATCATGTTTGCTGCACTCTGGAAGTATTTGTTTGCAGAACTGTTTAAACTAGATTATAGGGACACTGTGGACAATTTTTAGCAAGTTGCAGCATTGAAATACAGAAATAACCACTTTTCCATAAACAAGCTCTAAATCATGTTTGCTGCACTCTGGAAGTATTTTGTTTGCAGAACTGTTTAAACTAGATTATAGGGACACTGTGGACAATTTTTAGCAAGTTGCAGCATTGAAATACAGAAATAACCACTTTTCCATAAACAAGCTCTAAATCATGTTTGATGCACTCTGGAAGTATTTGTTTGCAGAACTGTTTAAACTAGATTATAGGGACACTGTGGACAATTTTCAGCAAGTTGCAGCATTGAAATACAGAAATAACCACTTTTCCATAATACAAGCTCTAAATCATGTTTGCTGCACTCTGGAAGTATTTTGTTTGCAGAACTGTTATAAATCTAGATTATAGGGACACTCGTGGACAATTTTTAGCAAGTTGCAGCATTGAAATACAGAAATAACCACTTTTCCAATAAACAACTCTAAATCATGTTTCTCTCTGCACTCTGGAAGTATTTTGTTTGCAGAACTGTTTAAACTAGATTATAGGGACACTGTGGACAATTTTTTAGGCAAGTTTGCAGCATTGAAATACAGAAATAACCACTTTTCCATAACAAGCTCTAAATCATGTTTTGCTGCACTCTTGGACTAGTATTTAGTTGGCCAGAACTGTTTTTAAAACCTAGATTATAGGGACCACTGTGGACAATTTTTTAGCGGAAGTTGCAGCATTGAAATACCAGACAGTAACCCACTTTTTCCATAAACAAGCTTCTAAATCATGTTTGCTGCACTCCTGGAATTACTATTAGCTGTGAACTGTTAACTATTTGACTAATAGGGACATTGTGCGGACAATTTTATTAGCAAGTTGCAGCATTGAAATACAGAAATAACCACTTTTCCATAAACAAGCGTTCTAAATCATGTTTGCTGCACTCTGGAAGTATTTTGTTTGCAGAACTGTTTAAACTAGATTATAGGGACACTGTGGACAATTTTTAGCAAGTTGCAGCATTGAAATACAGAAATAACCACTTTTCCATAAACAAGCTCTAAATCATGTTTGCTGCACTCTGGAAGTATTTTGTTTGCAGAACTGTTTAAACTAGATTATAGGGACACTGTGGACAATTTTTAGCAAGTTGCAGCATTGAAATACAGAAATAACCACTTTTCCATAAACAAGCTCTAAATCATGTTTGCTGCACTCTGGAAGTAATTTTTGCTGTGCTGTCTATTTGAGATGAAATGAACACTGTAGACAATTTTCAGCAAGTTGCAACATTGAAATACAGAAATAACCACTTTTCCATAAACAAGCTCTAAATCATGTTTGCTGCACTCTGGAAGTATTTTGTTTGCAGAACTGTTTAAACTAGATTATAGGGACACTGTGGACAATTTTTAGCAAGTTGCAGCATTGAAATACAGAAATAACCACTTTTCCATAAACAAGCTCTAAATCATGTTTGCTGCACTCTGGAAGTATTTTGTTTGCAGAACTGTTTAAACTAGATTATAGGGACACTGTGGACAATTTTTAGCAAGTTGCAGCATTGAAATACAGAAATAACCACTTTTCCATAAACAAGCTCTAAATCATGTTTGCTGCACTCTGGAAGTATTTTGTTTGCAGAACTGTTTAAACTAGATTATAGGGACTGTGGACAATTTTTAGCAAGTTGCAGCATTGAAATACAGAAATAACCACTTTTCCATAAACAAGCTCTAAATCATGTTTGCTGCACTCTGGAAGTATTTTGTTTGCAGAACTGTTTAAACTAGATTATAGGGACACTGTGGACAATTTTCAGCAAGTTGCAGCATTGAAATACAGAAATAACCACTTTTCCATAAACAAGCTCTAAATCATGTTTGATGCACTCTGGATGTAATTTTGCTGTGCTGTCTATTTGAGATGATTATAGGGACACTGTGGACAATTTTTCAGCAAGTTGCAGCATTGAAATACAGAATAACCACTTTCCATAAACAAGCTCTAATCATGTTTGCTGCACTCTGGAAGTATTTTGTTTGCAGAACTGTTAAACTAGATTATAGGGACACTGTGGACAATTTTTAGCAAGTTGCAGCATTGAAATACAGAAATAACCACTTTTCCATAACAAGCTCTAAATCATGTTTGCTGCACTCTGGAAGTATTTTGTTTGCAGAACTGTTTAAACTAGATTATAGGGACACTGTGGACAATTTTTAGCAAGGTGCAGCATTGAAATACAGAAATAACCACTTTTCCATAAACAAGCTCTAAATCATGTTTGCTGCACTCTGGAAGTCAATTTTGTTGCAGACTGTTTAAACTAGATTATAATGGACACTGTGGACAATTTTCAGCAAGTTGCAGCATTGAAATACAGAAATAACCACTTTTCCATAAACAAGTTCTAAATCATGTTTGCTGCACTCTGGAAGTATTTTGTTTGCAGAACTGTTTAAACTAGATTATAGGGACACTGTGGACAATTTTTAGCAAGTTGCAGCATTGAAATACAGAAATAACCACTTTTCCATAAACAAGCTCTAAATCATGTTTGCTGCACTCTGGAAGTATTTTGTTTGCAGAACTGTTTAAACTAGATTATAGGGACACTGTGGACAATTTTTAGCAAGTTGCAGCATTGAAATACAGAAATAACCACTTTTCCATAAACAAGCTCTAAATCATGTTTGATGCACTCTGGATGTAATTTTGCTGTGCTGTCTATTTGAGATGAAATGAACATTGTGGACAATTTTCAGCAAGTTGCAGCATTGAAATACAGAAATAACCACTTTTCCATAAACAAGCTCTAAATCATGTTTGCTGCACTCTGGAAGTATTTTGTTTGCAGAACTGTTTAAACTAGATTATAGGGACACTGTGGACAATTTTTAGCAAGTTGCAGCATTGAAATACAGAAATAACCACTTTTCATAAACAAGCTCTAAATCATGTTTGATGCACTTGGAGTATTGTTGTTTGCAGAACTGTTTAAACTAGATTATAGGGAACACTGTGGACAATTTTAGCAAGTTGCAAGCATTGAAATACAGAAATAACCACTTTCCATAAACAAGCTCTAAATCATGTTGCTGCACTCTGGAAGTATTTTGTTTGCAGAACTGTTTAAAACATAGATTAGGGGACACTGTGGACAATTTTAGCAAGTTGCAGCATTGAAATACAGAAATAACCACTTTTCCATAAACAGCTCTAAATCATGTTGATGCACTCTGGATGTCCAATTTTGCTGTGCTGTCCTATTTGAGATGAATGAACACTGTAGACAATTTTCAGCAAGTTGCAACATTGAAATACAGAATAACCCACTTTTCCATAAACAAGTTCTAAATCATGTTTGCCTGCACTCTGGAAGTATTTTGTTTGCAGAACTGTTTAAACTAGATTATAGGGACACTGTGGACAATTTTTAGCAAGTTGCAGCATTGAAATACAGAAATAACCACTTTTTCCATAAACAAGCTCTAAATCATGTTTGCTGCACTCTGGAAGTATTTTGTTTGCAGAACTGTTTAAACTAGATTATAGGGACACTGTGGACAATTTTTAGCAAGTTGCAGCATTGAAATACAGAAATAACCACTTTTCCATAAACAAGCTCTAAATCATGTTTGCTGCACTCTGGAAGTATTTTGTTTGCAGAACTGTTTAAACTAGATTATAGGGACACTGTGGACAATTTTAGCAAGTTGCAGCATTGAAATACAGAAATAACCACTTTTCCATAAACAAGCTCTAAATCATGTTTGCTGCACTCTGGAAGTATTTTGTTTGCAGAACTGTTTAAACTAGATTATAGGGACACTGTGGACAATTTTCAGCAAGTTGCAGCATTGAAATACAGAAATAACCACTTTTCCATAAACAAGCTCTAAATCATGTTTGATGCACTCTGGATGTCCAATTTTGCTGTGCTGTCTATTTGAGATGAAATGAACATTGTAGACAATTTTCAGCAAGTTGCAACATTGAAATACAGAAATAACCACTTTTCCATAAACAAGCTCTAAATCATGTTTGCTGCACTCTGGAAGTATTTTGTTTGCAGAACTGTTTAAACTAGATTATAGGGACACTGTGGACAATTTTTAGCAAGTTGCAGCATTGAAATACAGAAATAACCACTTTTCCATAAACAAGCTCTAAATCATGTTTGCTGCACTCTGGAAGTATTTTGTTTGCAGAACTGTTTAAACTAGATTATAGGGACACTGTGGACAATTTTTAGCAAGTTGCAGCATTGAAATACAGAAATAACCACTTTTCCATAAACAAGCTCTAAATCATGTTTGATGCACTCTGGATGTCCAATTTTGCTGTGCTGTCTATTTGAGATGAAATGAACATTGTAGACAATTTTCAGCAAGTTGCAACATTGAAATACAGAAATAACCACTTTTCCATAAACAAGCTCTAAATCATGTTTGCTGCACTCTGGAAGTATTTTGTTTGCAGAACTGTTTAAACTAGATTATAGGGACACTGTGGACAATTTTTAGCAAGTTGCAGCATTGAAATACAGAAATAACCACTTTTCCATAAACAAGCTCTAAATCATGTTTGCTGCACTCTGGAAGTATTTTGTTTGCAGAACTGTTTAAACTAGATTATAGGGACACTGTGGACAATTTTTAGCAAGTTGCAGCATTGAAATACAGAAATAACCACTTTTCCATAAACAAGCTCTAAATCATGTTTGCTGCACTCTGGAAGTATTTTGTTTGCAGAACTGTTTAAACTAGATTATAGGGACACTGTGGACAATTTTCAGCAAGTTGCAGCATTGAAATACAGAAATAACCACTTTTCCATAAACAAGCTCTAAATCATGTTTGATGCACTCTGGAAGTCCAATTTTGCTGTGCTGTCTATTTGAGATGAAATGAACACTGTGGACAATTTTCAGCAAGTTGCAGCATTGAAATACAGAAATAACCACTTTTCCATAAACAAGCTCTAAATCATGTTTGCTGCACTCTGGAAGTATTTTGTTTGCAGAACTGTTTAAACTAGATTATAGGGACACTGTGGACAATTTTAGCAAGTTGCAGCATTGAAATACAGAAATAACCACTTTTCCATAAACAAGCTCTAAATCATGTTTGCTGCACTCTGGAAGTATTTTGTTTGCAGAACTGTTTAAACTAGATTATAGGGACACTGTGGACAATTTTTAGCAAGTTGCAGCATTGAAATACAGAAATAACCACTTTTCCATAAACAAGCTCTAAATCATGTTTGATGCACTCTGGATGTAATTTTTGCTGTGCTGTCTATTTGAGATGAAATGAACACTGTGGACAATTTTCAGCAAGTTGCAGCATTGAAATACAGAAATAACCACTTTTCCATAAACAAGCTCTAAATCATGTTTGCTGCACTCTGGAAGTATTTTGTTTGCAGAACTGTTTAAACTAGATTATAGGGACACTGTGGACAATTTTTAGCAAGTTGCAGCATTGAAATACAGAAATAACCACTTTTCCATAAACAAGCTCTAAATCATGTTTGATGCACTCTGGATGTCCAATTTTTGCTGTGCTGTCTATTTGAGATGAAATGAACATTGTGGACAATTTTCAGCAAGTTGCAACATTGAAATACAGAAATAACCACTTTTCCATAAACAAGCTCTAAATCATGTTTGCTGCACTCTGGAAGTATTTTGTTTGCAGAACTGTTTAAACTAGATTATAGGGACACTGTGGACAATTTTTAGCAAGTTGCAGCATTGAAATACAGAAATAACCACTTTTCCATAAACAAGCTCTAAATCATGTTTGCTGCACTCTGGAAGTATTTTGTTTGCAGAACTGTTTAAACTAGATTATAGGGACACTGTGGACAATTTTTAGCAAGTTGCAGCATTGAAATACAGAAATAACCACTTTTCCATAAACAAGCTCTAAATCATGTTTGCTGCACTCTGGAAGTATTTTGTTTGCAGAACTGTTTAAACTAGATTATAGGGACACTGTGGACAATTTTCAGCAAGTTGCAGCATTGAAATACAGAAATAACCACTTTTCCATAAACAAGCTCTAAATCATGTTTGATGCACTCTGGATGTCCAATTTTGCTGTGCTGTCTATTTGAGATGAAATGAACATTGTGGACAATTTTCAGCAAGTTGCAGCATTGAAATACAGAAATAACCACTTTTCCATAAACAAGCTCTAAATCATGTTTGCTGCACTCTGGAAGTATTTTGTTTGCAGAACTGTTTAAACTAGATTATAGGGACACTGTGGACAATTTTTAGCAAGTTGCAGCATTGAAATACAGAAATAACCACTTTTCCATAAACAAGCTCTAAATCATGTTTGATGCACTCTGGATGTATTTTGCTGTGCTGTCTATTTGAGATGAAATGAACACTGTGGACAATTTTCAGCAAGTTGCAGCATTGAAATACAGAAATAACCACTTTTCCATAAACAAGCTCTAAATCATGTTTGCTGCACTCTGGAAGTATTTTGTTTGCAGAACTGTTTAAACTAGATTATAGGGACACTGTGGACAATTTTTAGCAAGTTGCAGCATTGAAATACAGAAATAACCACTTTTCCATAAACAAGCTCTAAATCATGTTTGCTGCACTCTGGAAGTATTTTGTTTGCAGAACTGTTTAAACTAGATTATAGGGACACTGTGGACAATTTTTAGCAAGTTGCAGCATTGAAATACAGAAATAACCACTTTTCCATAAACAAGCTCTAAATCATGTTTGCTGCACTCTGGAAGTATTTTGTTTGCAGAACTGTTTAAACTAGATTATAGGGACACTGTGGACAATTTTTAGCAAGTTGCAGCATTGAAATACAGAAATAACCACTTTTCCATAAACAAGCTCTAAATCATGTTTGCTGCACTCTGGAAGTATTTTGTTTGCAGAACTGTTTAAACTAGATTATAGGGACACTGTGGACAATTTTTAGCAAGTTGCAGCATTGAAATACAGAAATAACCACTTTTCCATAAACAAGCTCTAAATCATGTTTGCTGCACTCTGGAAGTATTTTGTTTGCAGAACTGTTTAAACTAGATTATAGGGACACTGTGGACAATTTTAGCAAGTTGCAGCATTGAAATACAGAAATAACCACTTTTCCATAAACAAGCTCTAAATCATGTTTGCTGCACTCTGGAAGTATTTTGTTTGCAGAACTGTTTAAACTAGATTATAGGGACACTGTGGACAATTTTCAGCAAGTTGCAGCATTGAAATACAGAAATAACCACTTTTCCATAAACAAGCTCTAAATCATGTTTGATGCACTCTGGATGTCCAATTTTGCTGTGCTGTCTATTTGAGATGAAATGAACATTGTGGACAATTTTCAGCAAGTTGCAACATTGAAATACAGAAATAACCACTTTTCCATAAACAAGCTCTAAATCATGTTTGCTGCACTCTGGAAGTATTTTGTTTGCAGAACTGTTTAAACTAGATTATAGGGACACTGTGGACAATTTTTAGCAAGTTGCAGCATTGAAATACAGAAATAACCACTTTTCCATAAACAAGCTCTAAATCATGTTTGATGCACTCTGGATGTCCAATTTTGCTGTGCTGTCTATTTGAGATGAAATGAACATTGTGGACAATTTTCAGCAAGTTGCAACATTGAAATACAGAAATAACCACTTTTCCATAAACAAGCTCTAAATCATGTTTGCTGCACTCTGGAAGTATTTTGTTTGCAGAACTGTTTAAACTAGATTATAGGGACACTGTGGACAATTTTTAGCAAGTTGCAGCATTGAAATACAGAAATAACCACTTTTCCATAAACAAGCTCTAAATCATGTTTGCTGCACTCTGGAAGTATTTTGTTTGCAGAACTGTTTAAACTAGATTATAGGGACACTGTGGACAATTTTTAGCAAGTTGCAGCATTGAAATACAGAAATAACCACTTTTCCATAAACAAGCTCTAAATCATGTTTGCTGCACTCTGGAAGTATTTTGTTTGCAGAACTGTTTAAACTAGATTATAGGGACACTGTGGACAATTTTAGCAAGTTGCAGCATTGAAATACAGAAATAACCACTTTTCCATAAACAAGCTCTAAATCATGTTTGCTGCACTCTGGAAGTATTTTGTTTGCAGAACTGTTTAAACTAGATTATAGGGACACTGTGGACAATTTTCAGCAAGTTGCAGCATTGAAATACAGAAATAACCACTTTTCCATAAACAAGCTCTAAATCATGTTTGATGCACTCTGGATGTCCAATTTTGCTGTGCTGTCTATTTGAGATGAAATGAACATTGTGGACAATTTTCAGCAAGTTGCAACATTGAAATACAGAAATAACCACTTTTCCATAAACAAGCTCTAAATCATGTTTGCTGCACTCTGGAAGTATTTTGTTTGCAGAACTGTTTAAACTAGATTATAGGGACACTGTGGACAATTTTTAGCAAGTTGCAGCATTGAAATACAGAAATAACCACTTTTCCATAAACAAGCTCTAAATCATGTTTGCTGCACTCTGGAAGTATTTTGTTTGCAGAACTGTTTAAACTAGATTATAGGGACACTGTGGACAATTTTTAGCAAGTTGCAGCATTGAAATACAGAAATAACCACTTTTCCATAAACAAGCTCTAAATCATGTTTGATGCACTCTGGATGTCCAATTTTGCTGTGCTGTCTATTTGAGATGAAATGAACATTGTGGACAATTTTCAGCAAGTTGCAACATTGAAATACAGAAATAACCACTTTTCCATAAACAAGCTCTAAATCATGTTTGCTGCACTCTGGAAGTATTTTGTTTGCAGAACTGTTTAAACTAGATTATAGGGACACTGTGGACAATTTTTAGCAAGTTGCAGCATTGAAATACAGAAATAACCACTTTTCCATAAACAAGCTCTAAATCATGTTTGCTGCACTCTGGAAGTATTTTGTTTGCAGAACTGTTTAAACTAGATTATAGGGACACTGTGGACAATTTTTAGCAAGTTGCAGCATTGAAATACAGAAATAACCACTTTTCCATAAACAAGCTCTAAATCATGTTTGCTGCACTCTGGAAGTATTTTGTTTGCAGAACTGTTTAAACTAGATTATAGGGACACTGTGGACAATTTTCAGCAAGTTGCAGCATTGAAATACAGAAATAACCACTTTTCCATAAACAAGCTCTAAATCATGTTTGATGCACTCTGGATGTCCAATTTTGCTGTGCTGTCTATTTGAGATGAAATGAACATTGTGGACAATTTTCAGCAAGTTGCAACATTGAAATACAGAAATAACCACTTTTCCATAAACAAGCTCTAAATCATGTTTGCTGCACTCTGGAAGTATTTTGTTTGCAGAACTGTTTAAACTAGATTATAGGGACACTGTGGACAATTTTTAGCAAGTTGCAGCATTGAAATACAGAAATAACCACTTTTCCATAAACAAGCTCTAAATCATGTTTGCTGCACTCTGGAAGTATTTTGTTTGCAGAACTGTTTAAACTAGATTATAGGGACACTGTGGACAATTTTTAGCAAGTTGCAGCATTGAAATACAGAAATAACCACTTTTCCATAAACAAGCTCTAAATCATGTTTGATGCACTCTGGATGTAATTTTTGCTGTGCTGTCTATTTGAGATGAAATGAACATTGTGGACAATTTTCAGCAAGTTGCAGCATTGAAATACAGAAATAACCACTTTTCCATAAACAAGCTCTAAATCATGTTTGCTGCACTCTGGAAGTATTTTGTTTGCAGAACTGTTTAAACTAGATTATAGGGACACTGTGGACAATTTTTAGCAAGTTGCAGCATTGAAATACAGAAATAACCACTTTTCCATAAACAAGCTCTAAATCATGTTTGATGCACTCTGGAAGTAATTTTTGCTGTGCTGTCTATTTGAGATGAAATGAACACTGTGGACAATTTTCAGCAAGTTGCAGCATTGAAATACAGAAATAACCACTTTTCCATAAACAAGCTCTAAATCATGTTTGCTGCACTCTGGAAGTATTTTGTTTGCAGAACTGTTTAAACTAGATTATAGGGACACTGTGGACAATTTTTAGCAAGTTGCAGCATTGAAATACAGAAATAACCACTTTTCCATAAACAAGCTCTAAATCATGTTTGCTGCACTCTGGAAGTATTTTGTTTGCAGAACTGTTTAAACTAGATTATAGGGACACTGTGGACAATTTTTAGCAAGTTGCAGCATTGAAATACAGAAATAACCACTTTTCCATAAACAAGCTCTAAATCATGTTTGCTGCACTCTGGAAGTATTTTGTTTGCAGAACTGTTTAAACTAGATTATAGGGACACTGTGGACAATTTTCAGCAAGTTGCAGCATTGAAATACAGAAATAACCACTTTTCCATAAACAAGCTCTAAATCATGTTTGATGCACTCTGGATGTCCAATTTTGCTGTGCTGTCTATTTGAGATGAAATGAACATTGTGGACAATTTTCAGCAAGTTGCAACATTGAAATACAGAAATAACCACTTTTCCATAAACAAGCTCTAAATCATGTTTGCTGCACTCTGGAAGTATTTTGTTTGCAGAACTGTTTAAACTAGATTATAGGGACACTGTGGACAATTTTTAGCAAGTTGCAGCATTGAAATACAGAAATAACCACTTTTCCATAAACAAGCTCTAAATCATGTTTGCTGCACTCTGGAAGTATTTTGTTTGCAGAACTGTTTAAACTAGATTATAGGGACACTGTGGACAATTTTTAGCAAGTTGCAGCATTGAAATACAGAAATAACCACTTTTCCATAAACAAGCTCTAAATCATGTTTGCTGCACTCTGGAAGTATTTTGTTTGCAGAACTGTTTAAACTAGATTATAGGGACACTGTGGACAATTTTTAGCAAGTTGCAGCATTGAAATACAGAAATAACCACTTTTCCATAAACAAGCTCTAAATCATGTTTGCTGCACTCTGGAAGTATTTTGTTTGCAGAACTGTTTAAACTAGATTATAGGGACACTGTGGACAATTTTCAGCAAGTTGCAGCATTGAAATACAGAAATAACCACTTTTCCATAAACAAGCTCTAAATCATGTTTGATGCACTCTGGATGTCCAATTTTTGCTGTGCTGTCTATTTGAGATGAAATGAACATTGTGGACAATTTTCAGCAAGTTGCAACATTGAAATACAGAAATAACCACTTTTCCATAAACAAGCTCTAAATCATGTTTGCTGCACTCTGGAAGTATTTTGTTTGCAGAACTGTTTAAACTAGATTATAGGGACACTGTGGACAATTTTTAGCAAGTTGCAGCATTGAAATACAGAAATAACCACTTTTCCATAAACAAGCTCTAAATCATGTTTGCTGCACTCTGGAAGTATTTTGTTTGCAGAACTGTTTAAACTAGATTATAGGGACACTGTGGACAATTTTTAGCAAGTTGCAGCATTGAAATACAGAAATAACCACTTTTCCATAAACAAGCTCTAAATCATGTTTGATGCACTCTGGATGTCCAATTTTGCTGTGCTGTCTATTTGAGATGAAATGAACATTGTGGACAATTTTCAGCAAGTTGCAACATTGAAATACAGAAATAACCACTTTTCCATAAACAAGCTCTAAATCATGTTTGCTGCACTCTGGAAGTATTTTGTTTGCAGAACTGTTTAAACTAGATTATAGGGACACTGTGGACAATTTTTAGCAAGTTGCAGCATTGAAATACAGAAATAACCACTTTTCCATAAACAAGCTCTAAATCATGTTTGCTGCACTCTGGAAGTATTTTGTTTGCAGAACTGTTTAAACTAGATTATAGGGACACTGTGGACAATTTTTAGCAAGTTGCAGCATTGAAATACAGAAATAACCACTTTTCCATAAACAAGCTCTAAATCATGTTTGCTGCACTCTGGAAGTATTTTGTTTGCAGAACTGTTTAAACTAGATTATAGGGACACTGTGGACAATTTTCAGCAAGTTGCAGCATTGAAATACAGAAATAACCACTTTTCCATAAACAAGCTCTAAATCATGTTTGCTGCACTCTGGAAGTATTTTGTTTGCAGAACTGTTTAAACTAGATTATAGGGACACTGTGGACAATTTTCAGCAAGTTGCAGCATTGAAATACAGAAATAACCACTTTTCCATAAACAAGCTCTAAATCATGTTTGATGCACTCTGGATGTATTTTGCTGTGCTGTCTATTTGAGATGAAATGAACATTGTGGACAATTTTCAGCAAGTTGCAACATTGAAATACAGAAATAACCACTTTTCCATAAACAAGCTCTAAATCATGTTTGCTGCACTCTGGAAGTATTTTGTTTGCAGAACTGTTTAAACTAGATTATAGGGACACTGTGGACAATTTTTAGCAAGTTGCAGCATTGAAATACAGAAATAACCACTTTTCCATAAACAAGCTCTAAATCATGTTTGATGCACTCTGGATGTAATTTTTGCTGTGCTGTCTATTTGAGATGAAATGGACACTGTGGACAATTTTCAGCAAGTTGCAGCATTGAAATACAGAAATAACCACTTTTCCATAAACAAGCTCTAAATCATGTTTGCTGCACTCTGGAAGTATTTTGTTTGCAGAACTGTTTAAACTAGATTATAGGGACACTGTGGACAATTTTTAGCAAGTTGCAGCATTGAAATACAGAAATAACCACTTTTCCATAAACAAGCTCTAAATCATGTTTGATGCACTCTGGATGTCCAATTTTTGCTGTGCTGTCTATTTGAGATGAAATGAACACTGTGGACAATTTTCAGCAAGTTGCAGCATTGAAATACAGAAATAACCACTTTTCCATAAACAAGCTCTAAATCATGTTTGCTGCACTCTGGAAGTATTTTGTTTGCAGAACTGTTTAAACTAGATTATAGGGACACTGTGGACAATTTTTAGCAAGTTGCAGCATTGAAATACAGAAATAACCACTTTTCCATAAACAAGCTCTAAATCATGTTTGCTGCACTCTGGAAGTATTTTGTTTGCAGAACTGTTTAAACTAGATTATAGGGACACTGTGGACAATTTTTAGCAAGTTGCAGCATTGAAATACAGAAATAACCACTTTTCCATAAACAAGCTCTAAATCATGTTTGCTGCACTCTGGAAGTATTTTGTTTGCAGAACTGTTTAAACTAGATTATAGGGACACTGTGGACAATTTTTAGCAAGTTGCAGCATTGAAATACAGAAATAACCACTTTTCCATAAACAAGCTCTAAATCATGTTTGCTGCACTCTGGAAGTATTTTGTTTGCAGAACTGTTTAAACTAGATTATAGGGACACTGTGGACAATTTTTAGCAAGTTGCAGCATTGAAATACAGAAATAACCACTTTTCCATAAACAAGCTCTAAATCATGTTTGCTGCACTCTGGAAGTATTTTGTTTGCAGAACTGTTTAAACTAGATTATAGGGACACTGTGGACAATTTTTAGCAAGTTGCAGCATTGAAATACAGAAATAACCACTTTTCCATAAACAAGCTCTAAATCATGTTTGATGCACTCTGGATGTCCAATTTTGCTGTGCTGTCTATTTGAGATGAAATGAACACTGTGGACAATTTTCAGCAAGTTGCAACATTGAAATACAGAAATAACCACTTTTCCATAAACAAGCTCTAAATCATGTTTGCTGCACTCTGGAAGTATTTTGTTTGCAGAACTGTTTAAACTAGATTATAGGGACACTGTGGACAATTTTTAGCAAGTTGCAGCATTGAAATACAGAAATAACCACTTTTCCATAAACAAGCTCTAAATCATGTTTGCTGCACTCTGGAAGTATTTTGTTTGCAGAACTGTTTAAACTAGATTATAGGGACACTGTGGACAATTTTCAGCAAGTTGCAGCATTGAAATACAGAAATAACCACTTTTCCATAAACAAGCTCTAAATCATGTTTGATGCACTCTGGATGTCCAATTTTTGCTGTGCTGTCTATTTGAGATGAAATGAACATTGTGGACAATTTTCAGCAAGTTGCAACATTGAAATACAGAAATAACCACTTTTCCATAAACAAGCTCTAAATCATGTTTGCTGCACTCTGGAAGTATTTTGTTTGCAGAACTGTTTAAACTAGATTATAGGGACACTGTGGACAATTTTTAGCAAGTTGCAGCATTGAAATACAGAAATAACCACTTTTCCATAAACAAGCTCTAAATCATGTTTGATGCACTCTGGAAGTAATTTTTGCTGTGCTGTCTATTTGAGATGAAATGAACACTGTGGACAATTTTCAGCAAGTTGCAGCATTGAAATACAGAAATAACCACTTTTCCATAAACAAGCTCTAAATCATGTTTGCTGCACTCTGGAAGTATTTTGTTTGCAGAACTGTTTAAACTAGATTATAGGGACACTGTGGACAATTTTAGCAAGTTGCAGCATTGAAATACAGAAATAACCACTTTTCCATAAACAAGCTCTAAATCATGTTTGATGCACTCTGGATGTAATTTTTGCTGTGCTGTCTATTTGAGATGAAATGAACATTGTGGACAATTTTCAGCAAGTTGCAGCATTGAAATACAGAAATAACCACTTTTCCATAAACAAGCTCTAAATCATGTTTGCTGCACTCTGGAAGTATTTTGTTTGCAGAACTGTTTAAACTAGATTATAGGGACACTGTGGACAATTTTTAGCAAGTTGCAGCATTGAAATACAGAAATAACCACTTTTCCATAAACAAGCTCTAAATCATGTTTGCTGCACTCTGGAAGTATTTTGTTTGCAGAACTGTTTAAACTAGATTATAGGGACACTGTGGACAATTTTTAGCAAGTTGCAGCATTGAAATACAGAAATAACCACTTTTCCATAAACAAGCTCTAAATCATGTTTGCTGCACTCTGGAAGTATTTTGTTTGCAGAACTGTTTAAACTAGATTATAGGGACACTGTGGACAATTTTTAGCAAGTTGCAGCATTGAAATACAGAAATAACCACTTTTCCATAAACAAGCTCTAAATCATGTTTGATGCACTCTGGATGTCCAATTTTGCTGTGCTGTCTATTTGAGATGAAATGAACATTGTGGACAATTTTCAGCAAGTTGCAACATTGAAATACAGAAATAACCACTTTTCCATAAACAAGCTCTAAATCATGTTTGCTGCACTCTGGAAGTATTTTGTTTGCAGAACTGTTTAAACTAGATTATAGGGACACTGTGGACAATTTTTAGCAAGTTGCAGCATTGAAATACAGAAATAACCACTTTTCCATAAACAAGCTCTAAATCATGTTTGCTGCACTCTGGAAGTATTTTGTTTGCAGAACTGTTTAAACTAGATTATAGGGACACTGTGGACAATTTTAGCAAGTTGCAGCATTGAAATACAGAAATAACCACTTTTCCATAAACAAGCTCTAAATCATGTTTGATGCACTCTGGATGTCCAATTTTGCTGTGCTGTCTATTTGAGATGAAATGAACATTGTGGACAATTTTCAGCAAGTTGCAGCATTGAAATACAGAAATAACCACTTTTCCATAAACAAGCTCTAAATCATGTTTGCTGCACTCTGGAAGTATTTTGTTTGCAGAACTGTTTAAACTAGATTATAGGGACACTGTGGACAATTTTTAGCAAGTTGCAGCATTGAAATACAGAAATAACCACTTTTCCATAAACAAGCTCTAAATCATGTTTGCTGCACTCTGGAAGTATTTTGTTTGCAGAACTGTTTAAACTAGATTATAGGGACACTGTGGACAATTTTTAGCAAGTTGCAGCATTGAAATACAGAAATAACCACTTTTCCATAAACAAGCTCTAAATCATGTTTGATGCACTCTGGATGTCCAATTTTGCTGTGCTGTCTATTTGAGATGAAATGAACATTGTGGACAATTTTCAGCAAGTTGCAGCATTGAAATACAGAAATAACCACTTTTCCATAAACAAGCTCTAAATCATGTTTGCTGCACTCTGGAAGTATTTTGTTTGCAGAACTGTTTAAACTAGATTATAGGGACACTGTGGACAATTTTTAGCAAGTTGCAGCATTGAAATACAGAAATAACCACTTTTCCATAAACAAGCTCTAAATCATGTTTGATGCACTCTGGAAGTAATTTTTGCTGTGCTGTCTATTTGAGATTAAGGAACACTGTGGACAATTTTCAGCAAGTTGCAGCATTGAAATACAGAAATAACCACTTTTCCATAAACAAGCTCTAAATCATGTTTGCTGCACTCTGGAAGTATTTTGTTTGCAGAACTGTTTAAACTAGATTATAGGGACACTGTGGACAATTTTTAGCAAGTTGCAGCATTGAAATACAGAAATAACCACTTTTCCATAAACAAGCTCTAAATCATGTTTGATGCACTCTGGAAGTATTTTTTTGCTGTGCTGTCTATTTGAGATGAAATGAACACTGTGGACAATTTTCAGCAAGTTGCAGCATTGAAATACAGAAATAACCACTTTTCCATAAACAAGCTCTAAATCATGTTTGCTGCACTCTGGAAGTATTTTGTTTGCAGAACTGTTTAAACTAGATTATAGGGACACTGTGGACAATTTTTAGCAAGTTGCAGCATTGAAATACAGAAATAACCACTTTTCCATAAACAAGCTCTAAATCATGTTTGCTGCACTCTGGAAGTATTTTGTTTGCAGAACTGTTTAAACTAGATTATAGGGACACTGTGGACAATTTTTAGCAAGTTGCAGCATTGAAATACAGAAATAACCACTTTTCCATAAACAAGCTCTAAATCATGTTTGCTGCACTCTGGAAGTATTTTGTTTGCAGAACTGTTTAAACTAGATTATAGGGACACTGTGGACAATTTTAGCAAGTTGCAGCATTGAAATACAGAAATAACCACTTTTCCATAAACAAGCTCTAAATCATGTTTGATGCACTCTGGATGTCCATTTTTGCTGTGCTGTCTATTTGAGATGAAATGAACATTGTGGACAATTTTCAGCAAGTTGCAACATTGAAATACAGAAATAACCACTTTTCCATAAACAAGCTCTAAATCATGTTTGCTGCACTCTGGAAGTATTTTGTTTGCAGAACTGTTTAAACTAGATTATAGGGACACTGTGGACAATTTTTAGCAAGTTGCAGCATTGAAATACAGAAATAACCACTTTTCCATAAACAAGCTCTAAATCATGTTTGCTGCACTCTGGAAGTATTTTGTTTGCAGAACTGTTTAAACTAGATTATAGGGACACTGTGGACAATTTTTAGCAAGTTGCAGCATTGAAATACAGAAATAACCACTTTTCCATAAACAAGCTCTAAATCATGTTTGATGCACTCTGGATGTCCAATTTTGCTGTGCTGTCTATTTGAGATGAAATGAACATTGTGGACAATTTTCAGCAAGTTGCAACATTGAAATACAGAAATAACCACTTTTCCATAAACAAGCTCTAAATCATGTTTGCTGCACTCTGGAAGTATTTTGTTTGCAGAACTGTTTAAACTAGATTATAGGGACACTGTGGACAATTTTTAGCAAGTTGCAGCATTGAAATACAGAAATAACCACTTTTCCATAAACAAGCTCTAAATCATGTTTGCTGCACTCTGGAAGTATTTTGTTTGCAGAACTGTTTAAACTAGATTATAGGGACACTGTGGACAATTTTTAGCAAGTTGCAGCATTGAAATACAGAAATAACCACTTTTCCATAAACAAGCTCTAAATCATGTTTGCTGCACTCTGGAAGTATTTTGTTTGCAGAACTGTTTAAACTAGATTATAGGGACACTGTGGACAATTTTTAGCAAGTTGCAGCATTGAAATACAGAAATAACCACTTTTCCATAAACAAGCTCTAAATCATGTTTGCTGCACTCTGGAAGTATTTTGTTTGCAGAACTGTTTAAACTAGATTATAGGGACACTGTGGACAATTTTTAGCAAGTTGCAGCATTGAAATACAGAAATAACCACTTTTCCATAAACAAGCTCTAAATCATGTTTGCTGCACTCTGGAAGTATTTTGCTGTGCTGTCTATTTGAGATAATGGACACTGTGGACAATTTTCAGCAAGTTGCAGCATTGAAATACAGAAATAACCACTTTTCCATAAACAAGCTCTAAATCATGTTTGATGCACTCTGGATGTCCATTTTTTGCTGTGCTGTCTATTTGAGATGAAATGAACACTGTGGACAATTTTCAGCAAGTTGCAGCATTGAAATACAGAAATAACCACTTTTCCATAAACAAGCTCTAAATCATGTTTGCTGCACTCTGGAAGTATTTTGTTTGCAGAACTGTTTAAACTAGATTATAGGGACACTGTGGACAATTTTTAGCAAGTTGCAGCATTGAAATACAGAAATAACCACTTTTCCATAAACAAGCTCTAAATCATGTTTGCTGCACTCTGGAAGTATTTTGTTTGCAGAACTGTTTAAACTAGATTATAGGGACACTGTGGACAATTTTTAGCAAGTTGCAGCATTGAAATACAGAAATAACCACTTTTCCATAAACAAGCTCTAAATCATGTTTGCTGCACTCTGGAAGTATTTTGTTTGCAGAACTGTTTAAACTAGATTATAGGGACACTGTGGACAATTTTTAGCAAGTTGCAGCATTGAAATACAGAAATAACCACTTTTCCATAAACAAGCTCTAAATCATGTTTGCTGCACTCTGGAAGTATTTTGTTTGCAGAACTGTTTAAACTAGATTATAGGGACACTGTGGACAATTTTTAGCAAGTTGCAGCATTGAAATACAGAAATAACCACTTTTCCATAAACAAGCTCTAAATCATGTTTGCTGCACTCTGGAAGTATTTTGTTTGCAGAACTGTTTAAACTAGATTATAGGGACACTGTGGACAATTTTCAGCAAGTTGCAGCATTGAAATACAGAAATAACCACTTTTCCATAAACAAGCTCTAAATCATGTTTGATGCACTCTGGATGTCCAATTTTGCTGTGCTGTCTATTTGAGATGAAATGAACATTGTGGACAATTTTCAGCAAGTTGCAACATTGAAATACAGAAATAACCACTTTTCCATAAACAAGCTCTAAATCATGTTTGCTGCACTCTGGAAGTATTTTGTTTGCAGAACTGTTTAAACTAGATTATAGGGACACTGTGGACAATTTTTAGCAAGTTGCAGCATTGAAATACAGAAATAACCACTTTTCCATAAACAAGCTCTAAATCATGTTTGCTGCACTCTGGAAGTATTTTGTTTGCAGAACTGTTTAAACTAGATTATAGGGACACTGTGGACAATTTTTAGCAAGTTGCAGCATTGAAATACAGAAATAACCACTTTTCCATAAACAAGCTCTAAATCATGTTTGATGCACTCTGGATGTCCAATTTTTGCTGTGCTGTCTATTTGAGATGAAATGAACACTGTGGACAATTTTCAGCAAGTTGCAACATTGAAATACAGAAATAACCACTTTTCCATAAACAAGCTCTAAATCATGTTTGCTGCACTCTGGAAGTATTTTGTTTGCAGAACTGTTTAAACTAGATTATAGGGACACTGTGGACAATTTTTAGCAAGTTGCAGCATTGAAATACAGAAATAACCACTTTTCCATAAACAAGCTCTAAATCATGTTTGATGCACTCTGGAAGTATTTTTTTGCTGTGCTGTCTATTTGAGATGAAATGAACACTGTGGACAATTTTCAGCAAGTTGCAGCATTGAAATACAGAAATAACCACTTTTCCATAAACAAGCTCTAAATCATGTTTGCTGCACTCTGGAAGTATTTTGTTTGCAGAACTGTTTAAACTAGATTATAGGGACACTGTGGACAATTTTTAGCAAGTTGCAGCATTGAAATACAGAAATAACCACTTTTCCATAAACAAGCTCTAAATCATGTTTGCTGCACTCTGGAAGTATTTTGTTTGCAGAACTGTTTAAACTAGATTATAGGGACACTGTGGACAATTTTTAGCAAGTTGCAGCATTGAAATACAGAAATAACCACTTTTCCATAAACAAGCTCTAAATCATGTTTGATGCACTCTGGAAGTATTTTGCTGTGCTGTCTATTTGAGATGAAATGGACACTGTGGACAATTTTCAGCAAGTTGCAGCATTGAAATACAGAAATAACCACTTTTCCATAAACAAGCTCTAAATCATGTTTGCTGCACTCTGGAAGTATTTTGTTTGCAGAACTGTTTAAACTAGATTATAGGGACACTGTGGACAATTTTTAGCAAGTTGCAGCATTGAAATACAGAAATAACCACTTTTCCATAAACAAGCTCTAAATCATGTTTGCTGCACTCTGGAAGTATTTTGTTTGCAGAACTGTTTAAACTAGATTATAGGGACACTGTGGACAATTTTTAGCAAGTTGCAGCATTGAAATACAGAAATAACCACTTTTCCATAAACAAGCTCTAAATCATGTTTGATGCACTCTGGAAGTATTTTTGCTGTGCTGTCTATTTGAGATGAAATGAACATTGTGGACAATTTTCAGCAAGTTGCAGCATTGAAATACAGAAATAACCACTTTTCCATAAACAAGCTCTAAATCATGTTTGCTGCACTCTGGAAGTATTTTGTTTGCAGAACTGTTTAAACTAGATTATAGGGACACTGTGGACAATTTTTAGCAAGTTGCAGCATTGAAATACAGAAATAACCACTTTTCCATAAACAAGCTCTAAATCATGTTTGATGCACTCTGGAAGTAATTTTTGCTGTGCTGTCTATTTGAGATGAAATGAACACTGTGGACAATTTTCAGCAAGTTGCAGCATTGAAATACAGAAATAACCACTTTTCCATAAACAAGCTCTAAATCATGTTTGCTGCACTCTGGAAGTATTTTGTTTGCAGAACTGTTTAAACTAGATTATAGGGACACTGTGGACAATTTTTAGCAAGTTGCAGCATTGAAATACAGAAATAACCACTTTTCCATAAACAAGCTCTAAATCATGTTTGCTGCACTCTGGAAGTATTTTGTTTGCAGAACTGTTTAAACTAGATTATAGGGACACTGTGGACAATTTTTAGCAAGTTGCAGCATTGAAATACAGAAATAACCACTTTTCCATAAACAAGCTCTAAATCATGTTTGATGCACTCTGGATGTCCAATTTGCTGTGCTGTCTATTTGAGATGAAATGAACACTGTGGACAATTTTCAGCAAGTTGCAGCATTGAAATACAGAAATAACCACTTTTCCATAAACAAGCTCTAAATCATGTTTGCTGCACTCTGGAAGTATTTTGTTTGCAGAACTGTTTAAACTAGATTATAGGGACACTGTGGACAATTTTTAGCAAGTTGCAGCATTGAAATACAGAAATAACCACTTTTCCATAAACAAGCTCTAAATCATGTTTGCTGCACTCTGGAAGTATTTTGTTTGCAGAACTGTTTAAACTAGATTATAGGGACACTGTGGACAATTTTTAGCAAGTTGCAGCATTGAAATACAGAAATAACCACTTTTCCATAAACAAGCTCTAAATCATGTTTGATGCACTCTGGATGTAATTTTTGCTGTGCTGTCTATTTGAGATGAAATGAACATTGTGGACAATTTTCAGCAAGTTGCAGCATTGAAATACAGAAATAACCACTTTTCCATAAACAAGCTCTAAATCATGTTTGCTGCACTCTGGAAGTATTTTGTTTGCAGAACTGTTTAAACTAGATTATAGGGACACTGTGGACAATTTTTAGCAAGTTGCAGCATTGAAATACAGAAATAACCACTTTTCCATAAACAAGCTCTAAATCATGTTTGCTGCACTCTGGAAGTATTTTGTTTGCAGAACTGTTTAAACTAGATTATAGGGACACTGTGGACAATTTTTAGCAAGTTGCAGCATTGAAATACAGAAATAACCACTTTTCCATAAACAAGCTCTAAATCATGTTTGCTGCACTCTGGAAGTATTTTGTTTGCAGAACTGTTTAAACTAGATTATAGGGACACTGTGGACAATTTTTAGCAAGTTGCAGCATTGAAATACAGAAATAACCACTTTTCCATAAACAAGCTCTAAATCATGTTTGATGCACTCTGGATGTCCAATTTTTGCTGTGCTGTCTATTTGAGATGAAATGAACATTGTGGACAATTTTCAGCAAGTTGCAACATTGAAATACAGAAATAACCACTTTTCCATAAACAAGCTCTAAATCATGTTTGCTGCACTCTGGAAGTATTTTGTTTGCAGAACTGTTTAAACTAGATTATAGGGACACTGTGGACAATTTTTAGCAAGTTGCAGCATTGAAATACAGAAATAACCACTTTTCCATAAACAAGCTCTAAATCATGTTTGCTGCACTCTGGAAGTATTTTGTTTGCAGAACTGTTTAAACTAGATTATAGGGACACTGTGGACAATTTTTAGCAAGTTGCAGCATTGAAATACAGAAATAACCACTTTTCCATAAACAAGCTCTAAATCATGTTTGCTGCACTCTGGAAGTATTTTGTTTGCAGAACTGTTTAAACTAGATTATAGGGACACTGTGGACAATTTTAGCAAGTTGCAGCATTGAAATACAGAAATAACCACTTTTCCATAAACAAGCTCTAAATCATGTTTGATGCACTCTGGATGTCCAATTTATGCTGTGCTGTCTATTGAGATGAAATGAACATTGTAGACCATTTTCAGCAAGTTGCAACATTGAAATACAGAAATAACCACTTTTCCATCCAAACAAGTTCTAAATCATGTTTGGCTGCACTCTGGAAGTATTTTGTTGCAGACTGTTAAAACTAGATTATAGGGCACTGTGGACAATTTTTTAGCAAGTTGCAGCATTGAAATAACAGAAATAACCACTTTTCCATAAACAAGCTCTAAATCATGTTTTCGCTGCACTCTGGAAGTATTTTGTTTGGCAGAACTGTTTAAACTAGATTAGAGGGACACTGTGGACAATTTTAAGCAAGTTGCAGCATGAAATACAGAAAAGAACCACTTTTCCATAAACAAAGCTCTAAATCATGTTGATGCACTCTGGATGTCCAATTTGTGGGCTGTCTATTTGAGATGAAATGGAACATTGTAGACAAGTTCAGCAGTGGCAACATTGAAATACAGAAATAACCACTTTTTCCATAAACAAGTTCTAAATCATGTTTGCTGCACTCTGGAAGTATTTTGATTTGCAGAACTGTTTAAACTAGATTATAGGGACACTGTGGACAATTTTTAGCAAGTTGCAGCATTGAAATACAGAAAAAAACCACTTTTCCATAAACAAGCTCTAATCATGTTTGATGCACTCTGGAATGTCCAATTTTGCTGTGCATGTCTATTTAGAGATTAAATGAACATTGTAGACAATTTTCAGCAAGTTGCAACATTGAATACGAAATAACCACTTTTCCATAAACAAGTTCTAAATCATGTTTGCTGCACTCTGGAAGTATTTTGTTTGCAGAACTGTTTAAACTAGATTATAGGGACACTGTGGACAATTTTAGCAAGTTGCAGCATTGAAATACAGAAATAACCACTTTTCCATAAACAAGCTCTAAATCATGTTTGCTGCACTCTGGAGTATTTTGTTTGCAGAACTGTTTAAACTAGATTATAGGGACACTGTGGACAATTTTTAGCAAGTTGCAGCATTGAAATACAGAAATAACCACTTTTCCATAAACAAGCTCTAAATCATGTTTGCTGCACTCTGGAAGTATTTTGTTTGCAGAACTGTTTAAACTAGATTATAGGGACACTGTGGACAATTTTTAGCAAGTTGCAGCATTGAAATACAGAAATAACCACTTTTCCATAAACAAGCTCTAAATCATGTTTGCTGCACTCTGGAAGTATTTTGTTTGCAGAACTGTTTAAACTAGATTATAGGGACACTGTGGACAATTTTTAGCAAGTTGCAGCATTGAAATACAGAAATAACCACTTTTCCATAAACAAGCTCTAAATCATGTTTGCTGCACTCTGGAAGTATTTTGTTTGCAGAACTGTTTAAACTAGATTATAGGGACACTGTGGACAATTTTTAGCAAGTTGCAGCATTGAAATACAGAAATAACCACTTTTCCATAAACAAGCTCTAAATCATGTTTGCTGCACTCTGGAAGTATTTTGTTTGCAGAACTGTTTAAACTAGATTATAGGGACACTGTGGACAATTTTAGCAAGTTGCAGCATTGAAATACAGAAATAACCACTTTTCCATAAACAAGCTCTAAATCATGTTTGCTGCACTCTGGAAGTATTTTGTTTGCAGAACTGTTTAAACTAGATTATAGGGACACTGTGGACAATTTTTAGCAAGTTGCAGCATTGAAATACAGAAATAACCACTTTTCCATAAACAAGCTCTAAATCATGTTTGCTGCACTCTGGAAGTATTTTGTTTGCAGAACTGTTTAAACTAGATTATAGGGACACTGTGGACAATTTTTAGCAAGTTGCAGCATTGAAATACAGAAATAACCACTTTTCCATAAACAAGCTCTAAATCATGTTTGATGCACTCTGGATGTCCAATTTTGCTGTGCTGTCTATTTGAGATGAAATGAACACTGTGGACAATTTTCAGCAAGTTGCAACATTGAAATACAGAAATAACCACTTTTCCATAAACAAGCTCTAAATCATGTTTGCTGCACTCTGGAAGTATTTTGTTTGCAGAACTGTTTAAACTAGATTATAGGGACACTGTGGACAATTTTTAGCAAGTTGCAGCATTGAAATACAGAAATAACCACTTTTCCATAAACAAGCTCTAAATCATGTTTGCTGCACTCTGGAAGTATTTTGTTTGCAGAACTGTTTAAACTAGATTATAGGGACACTGTGGACAATTTTTAGCAAGTTGCAGCATTGAAATACAGAAATAACCACTTTTCCATAAACAAGCTCTAAATCATGTTTGCTGCACTCTGGAAGTATTTTGTTTGCAGAACTGTTTAAACTAGATTATAGGGACACTGTGGACAATTTTTAGCAAGTTGCAGCATTGAAATACAGAAATAACCACTTTTCCATAAACAAGCTCTAAATCATGTTTGCTGCACTCTGGAAGTATTTTGTTTGCAGAACTGTTTAAACTAGATTATAGGACACTGTGGACAATTTTCAGCAAGTTGCAGCATTGAAATACAGAAATAACCACTTTTCCATAAACAAGCTCTAAATCCATGTTTGATGCACTCTGGATGTCCATTTATGCTGTGCTGTCTATTGAGATGAAATGAACATTGTAGACAATTTTCAGCAAGTTGCAACATTGAAATACAGAAATAACCACTTTTCCATAAACAGTTCTAAATCATGTTTGCTGCACTCTGGAAGTATTTTGTTGCAGAACTGTTTAAACTAGATTATAGGGACACTGTGGACAATTTTTAGCAAGTTGGCAGCATTGAAATACAGAAATAACCACTTTTCCATAAACAAGCTCTAAATCATGTTTCTCTGCACTCTGGGAAGTATTTGTTTGCAGAACTGTTTAAACTAGATTATAGGGACAACTGTGGACAATTTTTAGCAAGTTGCAGCATTGAAATACAGAAAGAACCACTTGTTCCATAACACTCTAAATCATGTTTCTCTGCACTCCTGGAAGTATTTTGCTTGCAGAACTGTTTAAAACTAGATATAGGGACAACTGTGGACAATTTTTGGAAGTTGCAAGCATTAAATACAGAAATAACCACTTTTCCATAAGACAAGCTCTAAATCATGTTTGCTCTGCACCTGGAAGTAATTTTGGCTGTGCCAGAGACTTTTATATGATATAGGGACACTTGTAGGACAATTTTTGGAAAGTTGCAAGCATTGAAATACAGAAATAACCACTTTTCCATAAACAAGCTCTAAATCATGTTTGCTGCACTCTGGAAGTATTTTGTTTGCAGACTGTTTAAACTAGATTATAGGGACACTGTGGACAATTTTTCAGCAAGTGCAGCATTGAAATACAGAAATAACCACTTTTCCATAAACAAGCTCTAAATCATGTTTGATGCACTCTGGATGGTCCAATTTATTGCTGTGCTGTCTAGTTTGAGATGAAATGAACATGTAGAACATTTTCAGCAAGTTGCAACATTGAAATACAGAAATAACCACTTTTCCATAAACAAGTTCTAAATCATGTTTGCTGCACTCTGGAAGTATTTGTTTGCAGAACTGTTTAAACTAGATTATAGGGACACCGTGGACAATTTTTAGCAAGTTGCAGCATTGAAATACAGAAATAACCACTTTTCCATAAACAGCTCTAAATCATGTTCTCTGCACTCTGGAAGTATTTTGTTTGCAGAACTGTTTAAACTAGATTATAGGGACACTGTGGACAATTTTTAGCAAGTTGCAGCATTGAAATACAGAAATAACCACTTTTCCATAAACAAGCTCTAAATCATGTTTCGCTGCACTCTGGAAGTAATTTTGTTTGCAGACTGTTTAACTAGATGATAGGGACACTGTGGACAATTTTAGCAAGTTGCAGCATTGAAATACAGAAATAACCACTTTTCCATAAACAAGCTCTAAATCATGTTTCTCTGCACTCTGGAAGTATTTGTTTGCAGAACTGTTAAACTAGATTATAGGGACACTGTGGACAATTTTAAGCAAGTTTGCAGCATTGAAATACAGAAATAACCACTTTTCCATAAACAAGCTCTAAATCATGTTTCTCTGCACTCTGGAAGTATTTTGTTTGCAGAACTGTTTAAACTAGATTATAGGGACACTGTGGACAATTTTTAGCAAGTTGCAGCATTGAAATACAGAAATAACCACTTTTCCATAAACAAGCTCTAATCATGTTTTGATGCACTCTGGAAGTATTTTGTTTGCAGAACTGTTTAAACTAGATTATAGGGACACTGTGGACAATTTTAGCAAGTTGCAGCATTGAAATACAGAAATAACCACTTTTCCATAAACAAGCTCTAAATCATGTTTCTCTGCACCCTGGAAGTATTTGTTTGCAGAACTGTTTAAACTAGATTATAGGGACACTGTGGACAATTTTTTAGCAAGTTGCAGCATTGAAATACAGAAATAACCACTTTTCCATAAACAAGCTCTAAATCATGTTTCTCTGCACTCTGGAAGTATTTTGTTGCAGAACTGTTAAACTAATTATAGGGACACGTGGACAATTTTTGGAAGTTGCAGCATTGAAATACAGAAATAACCACTTTTCCATAAACAAGCTCTAAATCATGTTTGCTTGCACTCTGGAAGTATGTTGGTTTGCAGAACTGTTTAAACTAGATTATAGGGACACTGTGGACAATTTTTAGCAGTTGCAGCATTGAAATACAGAAATAACCACTTTTCCATAAACAGCTCTAAATCATGTTTGATGCACTCTGGATGTCCAATTTTTGCTGTGCTGTCTATTTGAGATGAAATGAACATTGTAGACAATGTTCAGCAAGTTGCAACATTGAAATACAGAAATAACCACTTTTCCATAAACAAGTTCTAAATCATGTTTGCTGCCTCTGAAGTATTTTGTTTGCAGAACTGTTTAAACTAGATTATAGGGACACTGTGGACAATTTTTAGCAAGTTGCAGCATTGAAATACAGAAATAACCACTTTTCCATAAACAAGCTCTAAATCATGTTTGCTGCACTCTGGAAGTATTTTGTTTGCAGAACTGTTTAAACTAGATTATAGGGACACTGTGGACAATTTTTAGCAAGTTGCAGCATTGAAATACAGAAATAACCACTTTTTCCATAAACAAGCTCTAAATCATGTTTGCTGCACTCTGGAAGTATTTTGTTTGCAGAACTGTTTAAACTAGATTATAGGGATACTGTGGACAATTTTTAGCAAGTTGCAGCATTGAAATACAGAAATAACCACTTTTCCATAAACAAGCTCTAAATCATGTTTCTTCTGCACTCTGGAAGTATTTTGTTTGCAGAACTGTTTAAACTAGATTATAGGGACACTGTGGACAATTTTTAGCAAGTTGCAGCATTGAAATACAGAAATAACCACTTTTCCATAAAACAAGCTCTAAATCATGTTTGATGCACTCTGGAAGGTCCAATTTATGCTGGTGCTGTCTATTTGAGATGAAATGAACATTGTAGACAATTTTCAGCAAGTTGCAACATTGAAATACAGAAATAACCACTTTTCCATAAACAAGTTCTAAATCATGTTTGCTGCACTCTGGAAGTATTTTGTTTGCAGAACTGGTTTAAACTAGATTATAGGGACACTGTGGACAATTTTTGCAAGTTGCAGCATTGAAATACAGAAATAACCACTTTTCCATAAACAAGCTCTAAATCATGTTTGCTGCACTCTGGAAGTATTTTGTTTGCAGAACTGTTTAAAACTAGATTAATAGGGACAACTGTGGGACAATTGTTAGCAAGTTGCAAGCATTGAAATACAGAAATAACCACTTTTCCATAAACAAGCTCTAATCATGTTGCTGCACTCTGGAAGTATTTTGTTTGCAGAACTGTTTAAACTAGATTATAGGGACACTGTGGACAATTTTTAGCAAGTTGCAGCATTGAAATACAGAAATAACCACTTTTCCAAAACAAGCTCTAAATCATGTTTGATGCACTCTGGATGTCCAATTTATGCTGTGCTGTCTATTTGAGATTGAAATGAACATTGTAGACAATTTTCAGCAAGTTTGCAACATTGAAATACAGAAATAACCACTTTTCCATAAACAAGTTCTAAATCATGTTTGCTGCACTCTGGAAGTATTTTGTTTGCAGAACTGTTTAAACTAGATTATAGGGACACTGTGGACATTTTTAGCAAGTTGCAGCATTGAAATACAGAAAAAACCACTTTTCCATAAACAAGCTCTAAATCATGTTTGATGCACTCTGGATGTCCAATTTTGCTGTGCTGTCTATTTGAGATGAAATGAACAATTGTAGGACAATTTTTCAGCAAGTTGCAACATTGAAACACAGAAATAACCACTTTTCCATAAACAAGTTCTAAATCATGTTTGCCTGCACTCTGGAAGTATTTTGTTTGCAGAACTGTTTAAACTAGATTATAGGGACACCTGTGGACAATTTTTAGCAAGTTGCAAGCATTGAAATACAGAAATAACCACTTTTCCATAAACAAGCTCTAAATCATGTTTGCTGCACTCTGGAAGTATTTTGTTTGTCAGAACTGTTTAAACTAGATTATAGGGGACACTGTGGACATTTTTAGCAAGTTGCAGCATTGAAATACAGAAATAACCACTTTTCCATAAACAAGCTCTAAATCATGTCTTCTGGCTGCACTCTGGAAGTATTGTGTTGCAGAACTGTTTAAACCAGATTATAGGGACACTGTGGACAATTTTTAGCAAGTTGGCAGCATTGAAATACATAAATAACCACTTTTCCATAAACAAGCTCTAAATCATGTTTGCTGCATCTGGAGGTATTTTGTTTGCAGACTGTTTAAACTAGATAATAGGACACTGTGGACAATTTTCAGCAAGTTGCAGCTTGAAATACAGAAATACCACTTTTCCATAAACAAGCTCTAAATCATGTTTCTGCACTCTGGAAGTATTGGTTTGCAGAACTGTTTAAACTAGATTATTATAGGACACTGTGGACAATTCCTTAGCAAAGTTTGCAGGCATCTGAATACAGAAATAACCACTTTTCCATATAACAAGCTCGCTAATCATGTTTCCTCTGCACACTGGAAGTATTTGTGCCATCGCAGAACTGTTTAACTAGATATTAGGACATGTTGGACAATTTTTTGGAAGTTGCAGCATGAAATACATAAACCCACTTTTCCATAAACAAGCTCTAAATCATGTTTGCTGCACCCTGGAAGTATTTTGCTGCCGAACTTGTAACCTAGATTTATAGGGACACTGTGGGACAATTTTTCAGCAAGTTGCCAGCATTGAAATACAGAAATAAACCACTTTTCCATAAACAAGCTCTTAAATCATGTTTGATGCACTCTGGAGTCCATTTATGCTGTGCTGTCTATTTGATGGATGAAATGAACATTGTAGGACAATTTTCAGCAAAGTTTGCAACCATTGAATACAGAAATAACCCACTTTTCCATAAACAAGTTCTAAATCATGTTTGCTGCACTCTGGAAGTATTTTGTTTGCAGAACTGTTTAAACTAGATTATAGGGACACTGTGGACAATTTTTAGCAAGTTGCAGCATTGAAATACAGAAATAACCACTTTTCCATAAACAAGCTCTAAATCATGTTTGCTGCACTCTGGAAGTATTTTGTTTGCAGAACTGTTTAAACTAGATTATAGGGACACTGTGGACAATTTTTAGCAAGTTGCAGCATTGAAATACAGAAATAACCACTTTTCCATAAACAAGCTCTAAATCATGTTTGATGCACTCTGGAAGTAATTTTTGCTGTGCTGTCTATTTGAGATGAAATGAACACTGTGGACAATTTTCAGCAAGTTGCAGCATTGAAATACAGAAATAACCACTTTCCATAAACAAGCTCTAAATCATGTTTGCGGCACTCTCTGGAAGTATTTTTTTGCAGAACTGTTTTAAACTAGATTATAGGGACACTGTGGACAATTTTAAGCAAGTTGCAGCATTGAAATACAGAAATAACCACTTTTCCATAAACAAGCTCTAAATCATGTTTCTCTGCACTCTGGAAGTATTTTGTTTGCAGAACTGTTTTAAACTAGATTATAGGGACACTGTGGACAATTTTAGCAAGTTGCAGCATTGAAATACAGAATAACACTTTCCATAAACAAGCTCTAAATCATGTTGATTGCACTCTGGATGTCCAATTTATGCTGTGCTGTCTATTTGAGATGAATGAACATGTAGACATTTTCAGCAAGTTGCAACTTGAAATACAGAAATAACCACTTTTCCATAAACAAGTTCTAATCATGTTTGCTGCACTCTGGAAGTATTTTGTTTGCAGAACTGTTTAAACTAGATTATAGGGACACTGTGGACAATTTTTAGCAAGTTGCAGCATTGAAATACAGAAATAACCACTTTTCCATAAACAAGCTCTAAATCATGTTTGCTGCACTCTGGAAGTATTTGTTTGCAGAACTGTTTAAACTAGATTATAGGGACACTGTGGACAATTTTTAGCAAGTTGCAGCATTGAAATACAGAAATAACCACTTTTCCATAAACAAGCTCTAAATCATGTTTGCTGCACTCTGGAAGTATTTTGTTTGCAGAACTGTTTAAACTAGATTATAGGGACACTGTGGACAATTTTTAGCAAGTTGCAGCATTGAAATACAGAAATAACCACTTTTCCATAAACAAGCTCTAAATCATGTTTGATGCACTCTGGATGTCCAATTTATGCTGTGCTGTCTATTTGAGATGAAATGAACATTGTAGACAATTTTCAGCAAGTTGCAACATTGAAATACAGAAATAACCACTTTTCCATAAACAAGCTTCTAAATCATGTTTGCTGCACTCTGGAAGTATTTTGTTTGCAGAACTGTTTAAACTAGATTATAGGGACACTGTGGACAATTTTAGCAAGTTGCAGCATTGAAATACAGAAAAAACCACTTTCCATAAACAAGCTCTAAATCATGTTTGATGCACTCTGGATTGCAATTTTGCTTGTGGCTTTCCTATTTAGAGATTGAAATGAACATTGTAGACAATTTTTCAGCAAGTTGCAACATTGAAAACAGAAATAACCACTTTTCCATAAACAAGTTCTAAATCATGTTTGCTGCACTCTGGAAGTATTTGTTTGCAGAACTGTTAAACTAGATTATAGGGACACTGTGGACAATTTTTAGCAAGTTGCAGCATTGAAATACAGAAATACCACTTTTCCATAAACAAGCTCTAAATCATGTTTGCTGTGCACTCTGTAAGTATTTTGTTTGCAGAACTGTTTAAACTAGATTATAGGGACACTGTGGACAATTTTAGCAAGTTGCAACATTGAAATACAGAAATAACCACTTTCCATAAACAAGTTCTAAATCATGTTTGCTGCACTCTGGAAGTATTTTGTTTGCAGAACTGTTAAACTAGATTATAGGGACACTGTGGACAATTTTTAGCAAGTTGCAGCATTGAAATACAGAAATAACCACTTTTCCATAAACAAGCTCTAAATCATGTTTGATGCACTCTGGATGTCCAATTTATGCTGTGCTGTCTATTTGAGATGAAATGAACATTGTAGACAATTTTCAGCAAGTTGCAACATTGAAATACAAGAAATAACCACTTTTCCATAAACAAGTTCTAAATCATGTTTGCTGCACTCTGGAAGTATTTGTTTGCAGAACTGTTTAAACTAGATTATAGGGACACTGTGGACAATTTTTAGCAAGTTGCAGCATTGAAATACAGAAAATAACCACTTTTCCATAAACAAGCTCTAAATCATGTTTCTCTGCACTCTGGAAGTATTTTGTTGCAGAACTGTTTAAACTAGATTATAGGGACACTGTGGACAATTTTTTGGAAGTTGCAGCATTGAAATACAGAAATAACCACTTTTCCATAACAAGCTCTAAATCATGTTTGCTGCACCCTGGAAGTATTTTGTTTGCAGAACTGTTTAAACTAGATTATAGGGACACTGTGGACAATTTTTAGCAAGTTGCAGCATGAAATACAGAAATAACCACTTTTCCATAAAACAAGCTCTAAATCATGTTTGATGCACTCTGGATGTCCAATTTTGCTGTGCTGTCTATTTGAGAATGAAATGAACATTGTAGACATTTTCAGCAAGTTGCAACATTGAAATACAGAAATAACCACTTTTTCCATAAACAAGTTCTAAATCATGTTTGCTGCACTCTGGAAGTATTTTGTTTGCAGAACTGTTTAAACTAGATTATAGGGACACTGTGGACAATTTTTTAGCAAGTTGCAGCATTGAAATACAGAAAAAACCACTTTTCCATAAACAAGCTCTAAATCATGTTTGCTGCACTCTGGAAGTATCCATTTTTGCTGTGAACTGTCTATTGAGACTAGATTATAGGACACTGTAGGACAATTTTCAGCAAGTTGCAAGCATTGAAACACAGAAATAACCACTTTTCCATAAACAAGTTCTAAATCATGTTTGCTGCACTCTGGAAGTATTTTGTTTGCAGAACTGTTTAAACTAGATTATAGGGACACTGTGGACAATTTTAGCAGTTTGCAGCATTGAAATACAGAATAACCACTTTTCCATAAACAAGCTCTAAATCATGTTTCTCTGCACTCTGGAAGTATTTTGTTTGCAGAACTGTTTAAACTAGATTATAGGGACACTGTGGACAATTTTTAGCAAGTTGCAGCATTGAAATACAGAAATAACCACTTTTCCATAAACAAGCTCTAATCATGTTTCTCTGCACTCTGGAATGTATTTTTGTTTGCAGAACTGTTTAACTAGATTATAGGGACACTGTGGACAATTTTTTAGCAAGTTGCAGCATTGAAATACAGAAATAACCACTTTCCATAAACAAGCTCTAAATCATGTTTGCTGCACTCTGGAAGTATTTTGTTGCAGAACTGTTTAACTAGATTATAGGGACACTGTGGACAATTTTTAGCAAGTTGCAGCATTGAAATACAGAAATAACCACTTTTCCATAAACAAGCTCTAAATCATGTTTGCTGCACTCTGGAAGTATTTTGTTTGCAGAACTGTTTAAACTAGATTATAGGGACACTGTGGACAATTTTTAGCAAGTTGCAGCATTGAAATACAGAAATAACCACTTTTCCATAAACAAGCTCTAATTCATGTTTTCTGCACTCTGGAAGTATTTTGTTTGCAGAACTGTTTAAACTAGATTATAGGGACACTGTGGACAATTTTTTGCAAGTTGCAGCATTGAAATACAGAAATAACCACTTTTCCATAAACAAGCTCTAAATCATGTTTGCTGCACTCTGGAAGTATTTTGTTTGCAGAACTGTTTAAACTAGATTATAGGGACACTGTGGACAATTTTAGCAAGTTGCAGCATTGAAATACAGAAATAACCACTTTTCCATAAACAAGCTCTAAATCATGTTTGATGCACTCTGGATGTCCAATTTTTGCTGTGCTGTCTATTTGAGATGAAATGAACATTGTAGACAATTTTCAGACAAGTTGCAACCATGGAAATACGAAATACCACTTTCCATAAACAAGTCTAAATCATGTTTGCCTGCACTCTGGAAGTATTTTGTTTGCAGAACTGTTTAAACTAGATTATAGGGACACTGTGGACAATTTTTAGCAAGTTGCAGCATGAAATCACAGAAATAACCACTTTTCCATAAACAAGCTCTAATCATGTTTCTTCTCTCTCCTGCACTCTTGGAAGTATTTTGGTTTGCAGAACTGTTTTAAACTAGATTATAGGGACACTGTGGACAATTTTCATTCAGCAAGGTTTGCAGCATTGAAATACAGAAATAACCACTTTTCCATAAACAAGCTCTAAATCATGTTTGATGCACTCTGAAGTATTTTGTGTTGCAGAACTGCTTGTAAACACTAGATTATAGGGGACTACTGTGGACAATTTTTAGCAAGTTTGCAGCATTAGAAAATACAGAAATAACCACTTTTCCATAAACAAGAGCTCTAAATCATGTTTCTCTGCACTCTGGAAGTATTTTGTTTGCAGAACGGTTAAACTAGATTATAGGGACACTGTGGACAATTTTTAGCAAGTGTGCAGCATTGAAATACGAAATAACCACTTTTCAAAAACAAGCTCTAAATCATGTTTGATGCACTCTGGATGTCCAATTATGCTGTGCTGTCTATTGTGAGATGAAATGAACATTGTAGACAATTTTCAGCAAGTTGCAACATTGAAATACAGAAATAACCACTTTTCCATAAACAAGTTCTAAATCATGTTTGCTGCAACTCTGGAAGTATTTTGTTTGCAGAACTGTTTAAAAACTAGATATAGGGACACTGTGGACAATTTTTAGCAGTTTGCAGCATTGAAATACAGAAATAACCACTTTTCCATAAACAAGCTCTAAATCATGTTTGCTTGCACTCTGGAAGTATTTTGTTTGCAGAACTGTTTAAACTAGATTATAGGGACACTGTGGACAATTTTAGCAAGTTGCAGCATTGAAATACAGAAATAACCAACTGTTTCCATAAACAAGCTCTAAATCATGTTTGCCTGCACTCTGGAAGTATTTTTGCTTTGCAGAACTTTTAAAACTAGATTATAGGGGACACTGTGGACAATTTTTAGCAAGTTGCAGCATTGAAATACAGAAATAACCACTTTTCCAAAACAAGCTCTAAATCATGTTGATGCACTCTGGATGTCCAATTTTTTGCTGTGCTGTCTATTTGAGATGAATGAACATTGTAGACAATTTTCAGCAATTTGCAACATTGAATACAGAAATAACCACTTTTCCATAAACAGTTCTAAATCATGTTTTGCTGCACTCTGGAAGTATTTTGTGTTGCAGAACTGTTAAACTAGATTATAGGGACACTGTGGACAATTTTTAGCAAGTTGCAGCATTGAAATACAGAAAAAACCACTTTCCATAAACAGCTCTAAATCATAGTTTGATGCACTCTGGATGTCCAATTTTGCTGTGCTGTCTATTTGAGATGAAATGAACATTGTAGACAATTTTCAGCAAGTTGCAACATTGAAACACAGAAATAACCACTTTTCCATAAACAAGTTCTAAATCATGTTTGCTGCACTCTGGAAGTATTTTGTTTGCAGAACTGTTTAAACTAGATTATAGGGACACTGTGGACATTTTAGCAAGTTGCAGCATTGAAATACAGAAATAACCACTTTTCCATAAACAAGCTCTAAATCATGTTTGATGCACTCTGGAATGTTCCCAATTTATGCTGTGCTGTCTATTTGAGATGAAAATGAACATTGTAGACAATTTTCAGCAAGTTGCAGACATTGAAATACAGAAATAACCACTTTCCATAAACAAGTTCTAAATCATGTTTGCTGCACTCTGGAAGTATTTTGTTTGCAGAACTGTTTAAACTAGATTATAGGGACACTGTGGACAATTTTTAGCAAGTTGCAGCATTGAAATACAGAAATAACCACTTTTCCATAAACAAGCTCTAAATCATGTTGAATGCACTCTGGATGTCCAATTTTTGCTGTGCTGTCTATTGAGATGAAATGACATTGTAGACAATTTTCAGCAAGTTGCAACATTGAAATACAGAAATAACCACTTTTCCATAAACAAGTTCTAAATCATGTTTGCTGCACTCTGGAAGTATTTTGTTTGCAGAACTGTTTAAACTAGATTATAGGGACACTGTGGACAATTTTTAGCAAGTTGCAGCATTGAAATACAGAAATAACCACTTTTCCATAAACAAGCTCTAATCATGTTTCTCTGCACCCTGGAAGTATTTGCTTGCAGAACTGTTTAAACTAGATTATAGGGACACTGTGGACAATTTTTAGAAGTTGCAGCATTGAAAATACAGAAATAACCACTTTTCCATAAACAAGCTCTAAATCATGTTTCTCTGCACTCTGGAAGTATTTTGCTTGCAGAACTGTTTAAACTAGATTATAGGGACACTGTGGACAATTTTTAGGCAAGTTGGCAGCATTGAAATACAGAAATAACCACTTTTCCATAAACAAGCTCTAAATCATGTTTGCATGCACTCTGGATGTCCATTTTGTTTGCAGACTAGTTTGAAGAATTATAAGGGACATTGTAGGACAATTTTCAGCAAGTTGCAGCATTGAAATACAGAAATAACCACTTTTCCATAAACAAGTTCTAAATCATGTTTGCTGCACTCTGGAAGTATTTTGTTTGCAGAACTGTTTAAACTAGATTATAGGGACACTGTGGACAATTTTTAGGCAAGTTGCAGCATTGAAATACAGAAATAACCACTTTTCCATAAACAAGCTCTAAATCATGTTTGCTGCACTCTGGAAGTATTTGTTTGCAGAACTGTTTAAACTAGATTATAGGGACACTGTGGACAATTTTAGCAAGTTGCAGCATTGAAATACAGAAATAACCACTTTTCCATAAAACAAGCTCTAAATCATGTTTGATGCACTCTGGATGTCCAATTTTTGCTGTGCTGTCTATTGAGATGAAATGTACATTGTAGACAATTTTCAGCAAGTTGCAACATTGAAATACAGAAATAACCACTTTTCCATAAACAAGCTCTAAATCATGTTTGCTGCACTCTGGAAGTATTTTGTTTGCAGAACTGTTTTAAACTAGATTATAGGGACACTGTGGACAATTTTTAGCAAGTTGCAGCATTGAAATACAGAAATAACCACTTTTCCATAAACAAGCTCTAAATCATGTTTGCTGCACTCTGGAAGTATTTTGTTTGCAGAACTGTTTAAACTAGATTATAGGGACACTGTGGACAATTTTTTAGCAAGTTGCAGCATTGAAATACAGAAATAACCACTTTTCCATAAACAAGCTCTAAATCATGTTTGCTGCACTCTGGAAGTATTTTGTTTTGCAGAACTGTTTAAACTAGATTATAGGGACACTGTGGACAATTTTTAGCAGTTGCAGCATTGAAATACAGAAATAACCACTTTTCCATAAACAAGCTCTAAATCATGTTTGCTGCACTCTGGAAGTATTTTGTTTCACAGGAAACTGTTTTAAACTAGATATAGGGACACTGTGGACAATTTTTAGCAAGTTGCAGCATTGAATACAGAAATAACCACTTTCCATAAACAAGCTCTAAATCATGTTTCTCTGCACTCTGGAAGTATTTTGCTTTGCAGAACTGTTTAATAGATATAGGGACACTGTGGACAATTTTTTGGAAGGTTGCAGCATTGAAATACAGAAATAACCACTTTTCCATAAACAAGCTCTAAATCCTGTTTGCCTGCACTCTGGAAGTATTTTGTTTGCAGAACTGTTTAAACTAGATTATAGGGACACTGTGGACAATTTTTAGCAAGTTGCAGCATTGAAATACAGAAATAACCACTTTTCCATAACAAGCTCTAAATTCATGTTTGATGCACTCTGGATGTCCAATTTTGCTGTGCTGTCTATTTGAGATAAAATGAACATTGTAGACAATTTTCAGCAAGTTGCAACTTGAAATACAGAAATAACCACTTTTCCATAAACAAGTTCTAAATCATGTTTGCTGCACTCTGGAAGTATTTTTGTTTGCAGAACTGTTAAACTAGATTATAGGGACACTGTGGACAATTTTTGGAAGTTGCAGCATTGAAATACAGAAATAACCACTTTTTCCATAAACAAGCTCTAAATCAGTTTGCTGCACTCTGGAGAAGTATTTTGTTTGCAGAACTGGTTTAAACTAGATTATAGGGACACTGTGGACAATTTTTAGCAAGTTGCAGCATTGAAATACAGAAAATAACCACTTTTCCATAAACAAGCTCTAAATCATGTTTGCTGCACTCTGGAAGTATTTTTGTTTGCAGAACTGTTTTTAAACTAGATTATAGGGACACTGTGGACAATTTTTTCAGCAAGTTGCAGCATTGAAATACAGAAATAACCACTTTTCCATAAACAAGCTCTAAATCATGTTGCTGCACTCTGAAGTATTTTGTTTGCAGAACTGTTTAAACTAGATTATAGGGACACTGTGGACAATTTTTAGCAAGTTGCAGCATTGAAATACAGAAATAACCACTTTTCCATAAACAAGCTCTAAATCATGTTTCTCTGCACCCTGGAAGTATTTTGCTTGCAGAACTGTTTAAACTAGATTATAGGGACACTGTGGACAATTTTTTGGAAGTTGCAGCATTAAAATACAGAAATAACCACTTTTCCATGAACAAGCTCTAAATCATGTTTCTTGCACTCTGGAAGTATTTTGCTTTGCAGAACTGTTTAAACTAGATTATAGGGACACTGTGGACAATTTTTAGCAAGTTGCAGCATTGAAATACAGAAATAACCACTTTTCCATAAACAAGCTCTAAATCATGTTTGATGCACTCTGGATGTCCAATTTTTGCTGTGCTGTCTATTTGAGATGAAATGAACATTGTAGACAATTTTCAGCAAGTTGCAACATTGAAATACAGAAATAACCACTTTTCCATAAACAAGTTCTAAATCATGTTTGCTGCACTCTGGAAGTATTTGTTTGCAGAACTGTTTAAACTAGATTATAGGGACACTGTGGACAATTTTTAGCAAGTTGCAGCATTGAAATACAGAAATAACCACTTTTCCATAAACAAGCTCTAAATCATGTTTCTCTGCACTCTGGAAGTATTTTGTTTGCAGAACTGTTTAAACTAGATTATAGGGACACTGTGGACAATTTTTGAGCAAGTTGCAGCATTGAAATACAGAAATAACCACTTTTCCATAAACAAGCTCTAAATCATGTTTGCTGCACTCTGGAAGTATTTTGTTTGCAGAACTGTTTAAACTAGATTATAGGGACACTGTGGACAATTTTCAGCAAGTTGCAGCATTGAAATACAGAAATAACCACTTTTCCATAAACAAGCTCTAAATCATGTTTGATGCACTCTGGATGTCCAATTTATGCTGTGCTGTCTATTTGAGATGAAATGAACATTGTAGACAATTTTCAGCAAGTTGCAACATTGAAATACAGAAATAACCACTTTTCCATAAACAAGCTCTAAATCATGTTTGCTGCACTCTGGAAGTATTTTGTTTGCAGAACTGTTTAAACTAGATTATAGGGACCTGTGGACAATTTTTTAGCAAGTTGCAGCATTGAAATACAGAAATAACCACTTTTCCATAAACAAGCTCTAAATCATGTTTGCTGCACTCTGGAAGTATTTTGTTTGCAGAACTGTTTAAACTAGATTATAGGGACACTGTGGACAATTTTTAGCAAGTTGCAGCATTGAAATACAGAAATAACCACTTTTCCATAAACAAGCTCTAAATCATGTTTTCTCTGCACTCTGGAAGTATTTTGTTTGCAGAACTGTTTAAACTAGATTATAGGGACACTGTGGACAATTTTTTGGAAGTTGCCAGCATTGAAATACAGAAATAACCACTTTCCATAAACAAGCTCTAAATCATGTTTGCTGCACTCTGGAAGTATTTTGTTTGCAGAACTGTTTAAACTAGATTATAGGACACTGTGGACAATTTTTAGCAAGTTGCAGCATTGAAACACAGAAATAACCACTTTTCCATAAACAAGCTCTAAATCATGTTCTCTGCACTCTGGAAGTATTTTGTTTTGCAGAACTGTTTAACTAGATAAATAGGGACACTGTGGACATTTTTTGGAAGTTGCAGCTTGAAATACAGAAATAACCACTTTTCCATAAACAAGCTCTAAATCAGTTTGCTGCACTCTGGAAGTATTTGTTTGCAGAAACTGTTTAAACTAGATTATAGGGACACTGTGGACAATTTTTAGCAAGTTGCAGCATTGAAATACAGAAATAACCACTTTTCCATAAAACAGCTCTAAATCATGTTTGCTCTGCACTCTGGAAGTATTTTTGTTGCAGAACTGTTTTTAAACTAAATTATAGGGACACTGTGGACAATTTTCAGCAAGTTGCAAGCATTGAATACAGAAATAACCACTTTTCCATAAACAAGTTCTAAATCATGTTTGCTGCACTCTGGAAGTATTTTGTTTGCAGAACTGTTTAAAACTAGATTATAGGGACACTGTGGACAATTTTTAGCAAGTTGCAGCATTGAAATACAGAAATAACCACTTTTCCATAAACAAGCTCTAAATCATGTTTCTCTGCACTCTGGAAGTATTTTGTTTGCAGAACTGTTTAAACTAGATTATAGGGACACTGTGGACAATTTTTAGCGAAGTTGCAGCATTGAAATACAGAAATAACCACTTTTCCATAAACAAGCTCTAAATCATGTTTGCTGCACTCTGGAAGTATTTTGTTTGCAGAACTGTTTAAACTAGATTATAGGGACACTGTGGACAATTTTTTAGCAAGTTGCAGCATTGAAATACAGAAATAACCACTTTTCCATAAACAAGCTCTAAATCATGTTTGCTGCACTCTGGAAGTATTTTGTTTGCAGAACTGTTTAAACTAGATTATAGGGACACTGTGGACAATTTTCAGCAAGTTGCAAGCATTGAAATACAGAAATAACCACTTTTCCATAAACAAGCTCTAAATCATGTTTGATGCACCTCTGGAGGTCCAATTTTGCTGTGCATGTACTAGTTTGAAACTGAATATGGAACACTTGTAGGACAATTTTCAGCAAGTTGCAGCATTGAAATACAGAATAACCACTTTTCCATAAACAAGCTTCTAAATCATGTTTGCTGCTACTCTGGAAGTATTTTGTTTGCAGAACTGTTTAAACTAGATTATAGGGACACTGTGGACAATTTTTTAGCAAGTTGCAGCATTGAAATACAGAAATAACCACTTTTCCATAAACAAGCTCTAAATCATGTTTGCTGCACTCTGGAAGTATTTTGTTTGCAGAACTGTTTAAAACTAGATTATAGGGACACTGTGGACAATTTTAGCAAGTTGCAGCATTGAAATACAGAAATAACCACTTTTCCAATAAACAAGCTCTAAATCATGTTGATGCACTCTGGATGTTCCAATTTTATGCTGTGCTGTCTATTTGAGATGAAATGAACATTGTAGACATTTTCAGCAAGTTGCAACATTGAAATACAGAAATAACCACTTTTCCATAAACAAGTTCTAATCATGTTTGCTGCACTCTGGAAGTATTTTGTTTGCAGAACTGTTTAAACTAGATTATAGGGACACTGTGGACAATTTTTAGCAAGTTGCAGCATTGAACATACAGAAATAACCACTTTTCCATAAACAAGCTCTAAATCATGTTTGCTGCACTCTGGAAGTATTTTGTTGCAGAACTGTTTATAACTAGATTATAGGGACACTGTGGACAATTTTTAGGCAAGTTGCAGCATTGAATACAGAAATAACCACTTTTCCATAAACAAGCTCTAAATCATGTTTGCTCTGCACTCTGGAAGTATTTGTTTGGCAGAACTGTTTTAAACTAGATTATAGGGACACTGTGGACAATTTTAGCAAGTGCAGCATTGAAATACAGAAATAACCACTTTTCCATAACAAGTTCTAAATCATGTTTGCTGCACTCTGGAAGTATTTTGTTTGCAGAACTGTTTAAACTAGATTATAGGGACACTGTGGACAATTTTTAGCAAGTTGCAGCATTGAAATACAGAAATAACCACTTTTCCATAAACAAGCTCTAAATCATGTTTGATGCACTCTGGATGTCCAATTTTGCTGTGCTGTCTATTTGAGATGAAATGAACATTGTAGACAATTTTCAGCAAGTTGCAACATTGAAATACAGAAATAACCACTTTTCCATAAACAAGTTCTAAATCATGTTTGCTGCACTCTGGAAGTATTTTGTTTGCAGAACTGTTTAAACTAGATTATAGGGACACTGTGGACAATTTTTAGCAAGTTGCAGCATTGAAATACAGAAATAACCACTTTTCCATAAACAAGCTCTAAATCATGTTTCTCTGCACCCTGGAAGTATTTTGCTTGCAGAACTGTTAAACTAGATTATAGGGACACTGTGGACAATTTTTTGGAAGTTGCAGCATTAAAATACAGAAATAACCACTTTTCCATAAACAAGCTCTAAATCATGTTTCTCTGCACTCTGGAAGTATTTTGCTTGCAGAACTGTTTAATCTAGATTATAGGGACACTGTGGACAATTTTAGCAAGTTGCAGCATTGAATACAGAAATAAACCACTTTTCCATAAACAAGCTCTAATCATGTTTGATGCACTCTGGATGTCCAATTTTTGCTGTGCTGTCTATTTGAGATGAAATGAACATTGTAGACAATTTTCAGCAAGTTGCAACATTGAAATACAGAAATAACCACTTTTCCATAAACAAGTTCTAAATCATGTTTGCTGCACTCTGGAAGTATTTTGTTTGCAGAACTGTTTAAACTAGATTATAGGGACACTGTGGACAATTTTTAGCAAGTTGCAGCATTGAAATACAGAAATAACCACTTTTCCATAAACAAGCTCTAAATCATGTTTGCTGCACTCTGGAAGTATTTTGTTTGCAGAACTGTTTAAACTAGATTATAGGGACACTGTGGACAATTTTTAGCAAGTTGCAGCATTGAAATACAGAAATAACCACTTTTCCATAAACAAGCTCTAAATCATGTTTGATGCACTCTGGATGTCCAATTTATGCTGTGCTGTCTATTTGAGATGAAATGAACATTGTAGACAATTTTCAGCAAGTTGCAACATTGAAATACAGAAATAACCACTTTTCCATAAACAAGTTCTAAATCATGTTTGCTGCACTCTGGAAGTATTTTGTTTGCAGAACTGTTTAAACTAGATTATAGGGACACTGTGGACAATTTTTAGCAAGTTGCAGCATTGAAATACAGAAATAACCACTTTTCCATAAACAAGCTCTAAATCATGTTTGCTGCACTCTGGAAGTATTTTGTTTGCAGAACTGTTTAAACTAGATTATAGGGACACTGGGACAATTTTTAGCAAGTTGCAGCATTGAAATACAGAAATAACACTTTTCCATAAACAAGCTCAAATCATGTTTTGATGCACTCTGGATGGCCAATTTATGCTGTGCGTCTATTTGAGATGAAATGAACATTGTAGACAATTTTCAGCAAGTTGCAACATTGAAATACAGAAATAACCACTTTTCCATAAACAAGTTCTAAATCATGTTTGCTGCACTCTGGAAGTATTTTGTTTGCAGAACTGTTTAAACTAGATTATAGGGACACTGTGGACAATTTTTAGCAAGTTGCAGCATTGAAATACAGAAATAACCACTTTTCCATAAACAAGCTCTAAATCATGTTTGCTGCACTCTGGAAGTATTTGTTTGCAGAACTGTTTAAACTAGATTATAGGGACACTGTGGACAATTTTTAGCAAGTTGCAGCATTGAAATACAGAAATAACGACTTTTCCATAAACAAGCTCTAAATCATGTTTGATGCACTCTGGATGTCCAATTTTTGCTGACTGTCTATTTGAGATGAAATGAACATTGTAGACAATTTTCAGCAAGTTGCAACATTGAAATACAGAAATAACCACTTTTCCATAAACAAGTTCTAAATCATGTTTGCTGCACTCTGGAAGTATTTTGTTTGCAGAACTGTTTAAACTAGATTATAGGGACACTGTGGACAATTTTTAGCAAGTTGCAGCATTGAAATACAGAAATAACCACTTTTCCATAAACAAGCTCTAAATCATGTTTGATGCACTCTGGATGTCCAATTTTTGCTGTGCTGTCTATTTGAGATGAAATGAACATTGTAGACAATTTTCAGCAGGTTGCAACATTGAAATACAGAAATAACCACGTTTCCATAAACAAGCTCTAAATCATGTTTGCTGCACTCTGGAAGTATTTTGTTTGCAGAACTGTTTAAACTAGATTATAGGGACACTGTGGACAATTTTTAGCAAGTTGCAGCATTGAAATACAGAAATAACCACTTTTCCATAAACAAGCTCTAAATCATGTTTCTCTGCACTCTGGAAGTATTTTGTTTGCAGAACTGTTTAAACTAGATTATAGGGACACTGTGGACAATTTTTGGAAGTTGCAGCATTGAAATACAGAAATAACCACTTTTCCATAAACAAGCTCTAAATCATGTTTGCTGCACTCTGGAAGTATTTTGTTTGCAGAACTGTTTAAACTAGATTATAGGGACACTGTGGACAATTTTTAGCAAGTTGCAGCATTGAAATACAGAAATAACCACTTTTCCATAAACAAGCTCTAAATCATGTTTCTCTGCACTCTGGAAGTATTTTGTTTGCAGAACTGTTTAAACTAGATTATAGGGACACTGTGGACAATTTTTGGAAGTTGCAGCATTGAAATACAGAAATAACCACTTTTCCATAAACAAGCTCTAAATCATGTTTGCTGCACTCTGGAAGTATTTTGTTTGCAGAACTGTTTAAACTAGATTATAGGGACACTGTGGACAATTTTTAGCAAGTTGCAGCATTGAAATACAGAAATAACCACTTTTCCATAAACAAGCTCTAAATCATGTTTCTCTGCACTCTGGAAGTATTTTGTTTGCAGAACTGTTTAAACTAGATTATAGGGACACTGTGGACAATTTTTAGCAAGTTGCAGCATTGAAATACAGAAATAACCACTTTTCCATAAACAAGCTCTAAATCATGTTTGCTGCACTCTGGAAGTATTTTGTTTGCAGAACTGTTTAAACTAGATTATAGGGACACTGTGGACAATTTTTCAGCAAGTTGCAGCATTGAAATACAGAAATAACCACTTTTCCATAAACAAGCTCTAAATCATGTTTGCTGCACTCTGGAAGTATTTTGTTTGCAGAACTGTTTAAATAGATTATAGGGACACTGTGGACAATTTTCAGCAAGTTGCAGCATTGAAATACAGAAATAACCACTTTTCCATAAACAAGCTCTAAATCATGTTTGCTGCACTCTGGAAGTATTTTGTTTGCAGAACTGTTTAAACTAGATTATAGGGACACTGTGGACAATTTGTGGGAAGTTGCAGCATTGAAATACAGAAATAACCACTTTCCATAAACAAGCTCTAAATCATGTTTGCTGCACTCTGGAAGTATTTTGTTTGCAGAACTGTTTAAACTAGATTATAGGGACACTGTGGACAATTTCCAGCAAGTTGCAGCATTGAAATACAGAAATAACCACTTTTCCATAAACAAGCTCTAAAATCATGTTTGATGCACTCTGGATGTCCAATTTATGCTGTGCTGTCTATTTGAGATGAAATGAACATTGTAGACAATTTTCAGCAAGTTGCAACATTGAAATACAGAAATAACCACTTTCCATAAACAAGTTCTAAATCATGTTTGCTGCACTCTGGAAGTATTTTGTTTGCAGAACTGTTTAAACTAGATTATAGGGACACTGTGGACAATTTTTAGCAAGTTGCAGCATTGAAATACAGAAATAACCACTTTCCATAAACAAGCTCTAAATCATGTTTGCTGCACTCTGGAAGTATTTTGTTTGCAGAACTGTTTAAACTAGATTATAGGGACACTGTGGACAATTTTTAGCAAGTTGCAGCATTGAAATACAGAAATAACCACTTTTCCATAAACAAGCTCTAAATCATGTTTCTCTGCACTCTGGAAGTATTTGTTTGCAGAACTGTTTAAACTAGATTATAGGGACACTGTGGACAATTTTTGGAAGTTGCAGCATTGAAATACAGAAATAACCACTTTTCCATAAACAAGCTCTAAATCATGTTTGCTGCACTCTGGAAGTATTTTGTTTGCAGAACTGTTTAAACTAGATTATAGGGACACTGTGGACAATTTTCAGCAAGTTGCAGCATTGAAATACAGAAATAACCACTTTTCCATAAACAAGCTCTAAATCATGTTTGATGCACTCTGGATGTCCAATTTATGCTGTGCTGTCTATTTGAGATGAAATGAACATTGTAGACAATTTTCCAGCAAGTTGCAACATTGAAATACAGAAATAACCACTTTTCCATAAACAAGCTCTAAATCATGTTTGCTGCACTCTGGAAGTATTTTGTTTGCAGAACTGTTAAACTAGATTATAGGGACACTGTGGACAATTTTCAGCAAGTTGCAGCATTTGAAATACAGAAATAACCACTTTTCCATAAACAAGCTCTAAATCATGTTTGATGCACTCTGGATGTCCAATTTATGCTGTGCTGTCTATTTGAGATGAAATGAACATTGTAGACAATTTTCAGCAAGTTGCAACATTGAAATACAGAAATAACCACTTTTCCATAAACAAGTTCTAAATCATGTTGCTGCACTCTGGAAGTATTTTGTTTGCAGAACTGTTTTAACTAGATTATAGGGACACTGTGGACAATTTTTAGCAAGTTGCAGCATTGAAATACAGAAATAACCACTTTTCCATAAACAAGCTCTAAATCATGTTCTCTGCACTCTGGAAGTATTTTGTTTTGCAGAACTGTTTAAACTAGATTATAGGGACACTGTGGACAATTTTTAGCAAGTTGCAGCATTGAAATACGAAATAACCACTTTTCCATAAACAAGCTCTAAATCATGTTTCTCGCACTCTGGAAGTATTTGTTGCAGGAACTGTTTAACTAGATATATAGGGACACTGTGGACAATTTTGGGAAGTTGCAAGCATTGAAATACAGAAATAACCACTTTTCCATAAACAAGCTCTAACATGTTTGCTGCACTCTGGAAGTAGTTTTGTTTGCAGAACTGTTTAAACTAGATTATAGGGACACTGTGGACAATTTTTAGCAAGTTGCAGCATTGAAACACAGAATAACCACTTTTCCATAAACAAGCTCTAAATCATGTTTGCTGCACTCTGGAAGTATTTGTTTGCAGAACTGTTTAAACTAGATTATAGGACACTGTGGACAATTTTTAGGCAAGTTGCAGCATTGAAATACAGAAATAACCACTTTTCCATAAACAAGCTCTAAATCATGTTTCTCTGCACTCTGGAAGTATTTTGTTTGCAGAGAACTGTTTAAACTAGATTATAGGGACACTGTGGACCAATTTTTTGGGGAAGTTGCACGCATTGAAATACAGAAATAACCACTTTTTCCATAAACAAGCTCTAAATCATGTTTGATGCACTCTGGATGTCCAATTTATGCCTTGCTGTCTATTTTGAGGATGAATATGGAACATTGTAGGACAATTTTCAGCAAGTTGCAACATTGAATACAGAAATAACCACTTTCCATAAACAGTTCCTAAATCATGTTTGCTGCACGTCTGGAAAGTATTTTGTTTGCAGAAACTGTTTAAACTAGATTATACGGGACACTGTGGACAATTTTAGCAGTTGCAGCATTGAAATACCAGAAATAAGCCCACTTTTCCATAAAACCAAGCTCTAAATCATGTTTCTTCTGCACTCTGGAATTAATTTTGGTTTGGCAGAACTGTTTAAAGCTAAATTATAGGGAAACTGTGGACATTTTTTAGAAGTTGAGCATATGAAATACAGAAAAACCACTTTTCCATAAACAAGCTCTAAATCATGTTTGCTCTCACTCTGGAAGTATTTTGTTTGGCAGAACTGTTTAAACTAGATTATAGGGACACTGTGGACAATTTTTAGCAAGTTGCAGCATTGAAATACAGAAATAACCAACTTTTCCATAAACAAGCTCTAAATCATGTTTGCTGCACTCTGGAAGTATTTTGTTTGCAGAACTGTTTAAACTAGATTATAGGGACACTGTGGACAATTTTTAGCAAGTTGCAGCATTGAAATACAGAAATAACCACTTTTCCATAAACAAGCTCTAATCATGTTTCTCTGCACTCTGGATGTCAATTTGTTTCAGAACTGTTTAATTTGAGATTAAGGGAACATTGTAGACAATTTTTCAGCAAGTTGCAAGCATTGAAATACAGAAATAACCACTTTTCCATAAAACAAGCTCTAAATCATGTTTGCTGCACTCTGGAAGTATTTTGTTTGCAGAACTGTTTAAACTAGATTTATAGGGACACTGTGGACAATTTTCAGCAAGTTGCAGCATTGAAATACAGAAATAACCACTTTTCCATAAACAAGCCTAAATCATGTTTGATGCACTCTGGAAGTAATTTTGTTTGCAGAACTGTTTGAGATGAAATGAACAATTGTAGACAATTTTCAGCAAGTTGCAACATTGAAATACAGAAATAACCACTTTTCCATAAACAAGTTCTAAATCATGTTGCTGCACTCTGGAAGTATTTTGTTTGCAGAACTGTTTAAACTAGATTATAGGGACACTGTGGACAATTTTTAGCAAGTTGCAGCATTGAAATACAGAGAAATAACCACTTTTCCATAAACAAGCTCAAATCATGTTTCTCTGCACTCTGGAAGTATTTTGTTTGCCGAACTGTTTAAACTAGAATTATAGGGACACTGTGGACAATTTTTCAGCAAGTTGCAGCATTGAAATACAGAAATAACCACTTTTCCATAAACAAGCTCTAAATCATGTTTGCTGCACTCTGGAAGTATTTTTTTGCAGTGCTGTCTAAACTAGATTATAGGGACACTGTGGACAATTTTCAGCAAGTTGCAGCATTGAAATACAGAAATAACCACTTTTCCATAAACAAGCTCTAAATCATGTTTGCTGCACTCTGGAAGTATTTTGTTTGCAGAACTGTTTAAACTAGATTATAGGGACACTGTGGACAATTTTCAGCAAGTTGCAGCATTGAAATACAGAAATAACCACTTTTCCATAAACAAGCTCTAAATCATGTTTGCTGCACTCTGGAAGTATTTTGTTTGCAGAACTGTTTAAACTAGATTATAGGGACACTGTGGACAATTTTCAGCAAGTTGCAGCATTGAAATACAGAAATAACCACTTTTCCATAAACAAGCTCTAAATCATGTTTGCTGCACTCTGGAAGTATTTTGTTTGCAGAACTGTTTAAACTAGATTATAGGGACACTGTGGACAATTTTCAGCAAGTTGCAGCATTGAAATACAGAAATAACCACTTTTCCATAAACAAGCTCTAAATCATGTTTGCTGCACTCTGGAAGTATTTTGTTTGCAGAACTGTTTAAACTAGATTATAGGGACACTGTGGACAATTTTTAGCAAGTTGCAGCATTGAAATACAGAAATAACCACTTTTCCATAAACAAGCTCTAAATCATGTTTGCTGCACTCTGGAAGTATTTTGTTTGCAGAACTGTTTAAACTAGATTATAGGGACACTGTGGACAATTTTTAGCAAGTTGCAGCATTGAAATACAGAAATAACCACTTTTCCATAAACAAGCTCTAAATCATGTTTGCTGCACTCTGGAAGTATTTTGTTTGCAGAACTGTTTAAACTAGATTATAGGGACACTGTGGACAATTTTTAGCAAGTTGCAGCATTGAAATACAGAAATAACCACTTTTCCATAAACAAGCTCTAAATCATGTTTGCTGCACTCTGGAAGTATTTTGTTTGCAGAACTGTTTAAACTAGATTATAGGGACACTGTGGACAATTTTCAGCAAGTTGCAGCATTGAAATACAGAAATAACCACTTTTCCATAAACAAGCTCTAAATCATGTTTGCTGCACTCTGGAAGTATTTTGTTTGCAGAACTGTTTAAACTAGATTATAGGGACACTGTGGACAATTTTCAGCAAGTTGCAGCATTGAAATACAGAAATAACCACTTTTCCATAAACAAGCTCTAAATCATGTTTGCTGCACTCTGGAAGTATTTTGTTTGCAGAACTGTTTAAACTAGATTATAGGGACACTGTGGACAATTTTAGCAAGTTGCAGCATTGAAATACAGAAATAACCACTTTTCCATAAACAAGCTCTAAATCATGTTTGCTGCACTCTGGAAGTATTTTGTTTGCAGAACTGTTTAAACTAGATTATAGGGACACTGTGGACAATTTTCAGCAAGTTGCAGCATTGAAATACAGAAATAACCACTTTTCCATAAACAAGCTCTAAATCATGTTTGCTGCACTCTGGAAGTATTTTTTTGCAGAACTGTTTAAACTAGATTATAGGGACACTGTGGACAATTTTTCAGCAAGTTGCAGCATTGAAATACAGAAATAACCACTTTTCCATAAACAAGCTCTAAATCATGTTTGCTGCACTCTGGAAGTATTTTGTTTGCAGAACTGTTTAAACTAGATTATAGGGACACTGTGGACAATTTTTAGCAAGTTGCAGCATTGAAATACAGAAATAACCACTTTTCCATAAACAAGCTCTAAATCATGTTTGCTGCACTCTGGAAGTATTTTGTTTGCAGAACTGTTTAAACTAGATTATAGGGACACTGTGGACAATTTTCAGCAAGTTGCAGCATTGAAATACAGAAATAACCACTTTTCCATAAACAAGCTCTAAATCATGTTTGCTGCACTCTGGAAGTATTTTGTTTGCAGAACTGTTTAAACTAGATTATAGGGACACTGTGGACAATTTTTAGCAAGTTGCAGCATTGAAATACAGAAATAACCACTTTTCCATAAACAAGCTCTAAATCATGTTTGCTGCACTCTGGAAGTATTTTGTTTGCAGAACTGTTTAAACTAGATTATAGGGACACTGTGGACAATTTTCAGCAAGTTGCAGCATTGAAATACAGAAATAACCACTTTTCCATAAACAAGCTCTAAATCATGTTTGCTGCACTCTGGAAGTATTTTGCAGTGCTGTTTAAACTAGATTATAGGGACACTGTGGACAATTTTCAGCAAGTTGCAGCATTGAAATACAGAAATAACCACTTTTCCATAAACAAGCTCTAAATCATGTTTGCTGCACTCTGGAAGTATTTTGTTTGCAGAACTGTTTAAACTAGATTATAGGGACACTGTGGACAATTTTTAGCAAGTTGCAGCATTGAAATACAGAAATAACCACTTTTCCATAAACAAGCTCTAAATCATGTTTGCTGCACTCTGGAAGTATTTTGTTTGCAGAACTGTTTAAACTAGATTATAGGGACACTGTGGACAATTTTCAGCAAGTTGCAGCATTGAAATACAGAAATAACCACTTTTCCATAAACAAGCTCTAAATCATGTTTGCTGCACTCTGGAAGTATTTTTTTGCAGAACTGTTTAAACTAGATTATAGGGACACTGTGGACAATTTTCAGCAAGTTGCAGCATTGAAATACAGAAATAACCACTTTTCCATAAACAAGCTCTAAATCATGTTTGCTGCACTCTGGAAGTATTTTGTTTGCAGAACTGTTTAAACTAGATTATAGGGACACTGTGGACAATTTTCAGCAAGTTGCAGCATTGAAATACAGAAATAACCACTTTTCCATAAACAAGCTCTAAATCATGTTTGCTGCACTCTGGAAGTATTTTGTTTGCAGAACTGTTTAAACTAGATTATAGGGACACTGTGGACAATTTTCAGCAAGTTGCAGCATTGAAATACAGAAATAACCACTTTTCCATAAACAAGCTCTAAATCATGTTTGCTGCACTCTGGAAGTATTTTTTTGCAGAACTGTTTAACTAGATTAAAGGAACACTGTGGACAATTTTCAGCAAGTTGCAGCATTGAAATACAGAAATAACCACTTTTCCATAAACAAGCTCTAAATCATGTTTGCTGCACTCTGGAAGTATTTTGTTTGCAGAACTGTTTAAACTAGATTATAGGGACACTGTGGACAATTTTTAGCAAGTTGCAGCATTGAAATACAGAAATAACCACTTTTCCATAAACAAGCTCTAAATCATGTTTGCTGCACTCTGGAAGTATTTTGTTTGCAGAACTGTTTAAACTAGATTATAGGGACACTGTGGACAATTTTCAGCAAGTTGCAGCATTGAAATACAGAAATAACCACTTTTCCATAAACAAGCTCTAAATCATGTTTGCTGCACTCTGGAAGTATTTTGTTTGCAGAACTGTTTAAACTAGATTATAGGGACACTGTGGACAATTTTCAGCAAGTTGCAGCATTGAAATACAGAAATAACCACTTTTCCATAAACAAGCTCTAAATCATGTTTGCTGCACTCTGGAAGTAATTTTTGCTGTGCTGTCTATTTGAGATGAAATGGACACTGTGGACAATTTTCAGCAAGTTGCAGCATTGAAATACAGAAATAACCACTTTTCCATAAACAAGCTCTAAATCATGTTTGCTGCACTCTGGAAGTATTTTGTTTGCAGAACTGTTTAAACTAGATTATAGGGACACTGTGGACAATTTTTAGCAAGTTGCAGCATTGAAATACAGAAATAACCACTTTTCCATAAACAAGCTCTAAATCATGTTTGATGCACTCTGGAAGTATTTTGTTTGCAGAACTGTTTAAACTAGATTATAGGGACACTGTGGACATTTTTCAGCAAGTTGCAGCATTGAAATACAGAAATAACCACTTTTCCATAAACAAGCTCTAAATCATGTTTGCTGCACTCTGGAAGTATTTTGTTTGCAGAACTGTTTAAACTAGATTATAGGGACACTGTGGACAATTTTAGCAAGTTGCAGCATTGAAATACAGAAATAACCACTTTTCCATAAACAAGCTCTAAATCATGTTTGCTGCACTCTGGAAGTATTTTGTTTGCAGAACTGTTTAAACTAGATTATAGGGACACTGTGGACAATTTTTAGCAAGTTGCAGCATTGAAATACAGAAATAACCACTTTTCCATAAACAAGCTCTAAATCATGTTTGCTGCACTCTGGAAGTATTTTGTTTGCAGAACTGTTTAAACTAGATTATAGGGACACTGTGGACAATTTTCAGCAAGTTGCAGCATTGAAATACAGAAATAACCACTTTTCCATAAACAAGCTCTAAATCATGTTTGATGCACTCTGGGAAGTATTTTGCTGTGCTGTCTAATTAGATGAAATGAACATGTGGACAATTTTCAGCAAGTTGCAGCATTGAAATACAGAAATAACCACTTTTCCATAAACAAGCTCTAAATCATGTTTGCTGCACTCTGGAAGTATTTTGTTTGCAGAACTGTTTAAACTAGATTATAGGGACACTGTGGACAATTTTAGCAAGTTGCAGCATTGAAATACAGAAATAACCACTTTTCCATAAACAAGCTCTAAATCATGTTTGCTGCACTCTGGAAGTATTTTGTTTGCAGAACTGTTTAAACTAGATTATAGGGACACTGTGGACAATTTTCAGCAAGTTGCAGCATTGAAATACAGAAATAACCACTTTTCCATAAACAAGCTCTAAATCATGTTTGCTGCACTCTGGAAGTATTTTGTTTGCAGAACTGTTTAAACTAGATTATAGGGACACTGTGGACAATTTTTAGCAAGTTGCAGCATTGAAATACAGAAATAACCACTTTTCCATAAACAAGCTCTAAATCATGTTTGCTGCACTCTGGAAGTATTTTGTTTGCAGAACTGTTTAACTAGATTATAGGGACACTGTGGACAATTTTCAGCAAGTTGCAGCATTGAAATACAGAAATAACCACTTTTCCATAAACAAGCTCTAAATCATGTTTGCTGCACTCTGGAAGTATTTTGTTTGCAGAACTGTTTAAACTAGATTATAGGGACACTGTGGACATTTTTAGCAAGTTGCAGCATTGAAATACAGAAATAACCACTTTTCCATAAACAAGCTCTAAATCATGTTTGCTGCACTCTGGAAGTATTTTGTTTGCAGAACTGTTTAAACTAGATTATAGGGACACTGTGGACAATTTTCAGCAAGTTGCAGCATTGAAATACAGAAATAACCACTTTTCCATAAACAAGCTCTAAATCATGTTTGCTGCACTCTGGAAGTATTTTGTTTGCAGAACTGTTTAAACTAGATTATAGGGACACTGTGGACAATTTTAGCAAGTTGCAGCATTGAAATACAGAAATAACCACTTTTCCATAAACAAGCTCTAAATCATGTTTGCTGCACTCTGGAAGTATTTTGTTTGCAGAACTGTTTAAACTAGATTATAGGGACACTGTGGACAATTTTCAGCAAGTTGCAGCATTGAAATACAGAAATAACCACTTTTCCATAAACAAGCTCTAAATCATGTTTGCTGCACTCTGGAAGTATTTTGTTTGCAGAACTGTTTAAACTAGATTATAGGGACACTGTGGACAATTTTCAGCAAGTTGCAGCATTGAAATACAGAAATAACCACTTTTCCATAAACAAGCTCTAAATCATGTTTGCTGCACTCTGGAAGTATTTTGTTTGCAGAACTGTTTAAACTAGATTATAGGGACACTGTGGACAATTTTCAGCAAGTTGCAGCATTGAAATACAGAAATAACCACTTTTCCATAAACAAGCTCTAAATCATGTTTGCTGCACTCTGGAAGTATTTTGTTTGCAGAACTGTTTAAACTAGATTATAGGGACACTGTGGACAATTTTTAGCAAGTTGCAGCATTGAAATACAGAAATAACCACTTTTCCATAAACAAGCTCTAAATCATGTTTGCTGCACTCTGGAAGTATTTTGTTTGCAGAACTGTTTAAACTAGATTATAGGGACACTGTGGACAATTTTCAGCAAGTTGCAGCATTGAAATACAGAAATAACCACTTTTCCATAAACAAGCTCTAAATCATGTTTGATGCACTCTGGATGTCCAATTTTGCTGTGCTGTCTATTTGAGATGAAATGAACATTGTGGACAATTTTCAGCAAGTTGCAACATTGAAATACAGAAATAACCACTTTTCCATAAACAAGCTCTAAATCATGTTTGCTGCACTCTGGAAGTATTTTGTTTGCAGAACTGTTTAAACTAGATTATAGGGACACTGTGGACAATTTTTAGCAAGTTGCAGCATTGAAATACAGAAATAACCACTTTTCCATAAACAAGCTCTAAATCATGTTTGCTGCACTCTGGAAGTATTTTGTTTGCAGAACTGTTTAAACTAGATTATAGGGACACTGTGGACAATTTTCAGCAAGTTGCAGCATTGAAATACAGAAATAACCACTTTTCCATAAACAAGCTCTAAATCATGTTTGCTGCACTCTGGAAGTATTTTGCAGAACTGTTTAAACTAGATTATAGGGACACTGTGGACAATTTTAGCAAGTTGCAGCATTGAAATACAGAAATAACCACTTTTCCATAAACAAGCTCTAAATCATGTTTGCTGCACTCTGGAAGTATTTTGTTTGCAGAACTGTTTAAACTAGATTATAGGGACACTGTGGACATTTTTAGCAAGTTGCAGCATTGAAATACAGAAATAACCACTTTTCCATAAACAAGCTCTAAATCATGTTTGCTGCACTCTGGAAGTATTTTGTTTGCAGAACTGTTTAAACTAGATTATAGGGACACTGTGGACAATTTTTAGCAAGTTGCAGCATTGAAATACAGAAATAACCACTTTTCCATAAACAAGCTCTAAATCATGTTTGATGCACTCTGGAAGTCCAATTTTTGCTGTGCTGTCTATTTAGATGAAATGAACATTGTGGACAATTTTCAGCAAGTTGCAGCATTGAAATACAGAAATAACCACTTTTCCATAAACAAGCTCTAAATCATGTTTGCTGCACTCTGGAAGTATTTTGTTTGCAGAACTGTTTAAACTAGATTATAGGGACACTGTGGACAATTTTTAGCAAGTTGCAGCATTGAAATACAGAAATAACCACTTTTCCATAAACAAGCTCTAAATCATGTTTGCTGCACTCTGGAAGTATTTTGTTTGCAGAACTGTTTAAACTAGATTATAGGGACACTGTGGACAATTTTTAGCAAGTTGCAGCATTGAAATACAGAAATAACCACTTTTCCATAAACAAGCTCTAAATCATGTTTGCTGCACTCTGGAAGTATTTTGTTTGCAGAACTGTTTAAACTAGATTATAGGGACACTGTGGACAATTTTTAGCAAGTTGCAGCATTGAAATACAGAAATAACCACTTTTCCATAAACAAGCTCTAAATCATGTTTGCTGCACTCTGGAAGTATTTTGTTTGCAGAACTGTTTAAACTAGATTAAGGGACACTGTAGACAATTTTCAGCAAGTTGCAGCATTGAAATACAGAAATAACCACTTTTCCATAAACAAGCTCTAAATCATGTTTGCTGCACTCTGGAAGTATTTTGTTTGCAGAACTGTTTAAACTAGATTATAGGGACACTGTGGACAATTTTTAGCAAGTTGCAGCATTGAAATACAGAAATAACCACTTTTCCATAAACAAGCTCTAAATCATGTTTCTCTGCACTCTGGAAGTATTTTGTTTGCAGAACTGTTTAAACTAGATTATAGGGACACTGTGGACAATTTTTTGCAAGTTGCAGCATTGAAATACAGAAATAACCACTTTTCCATAAACAAGCTCTAAATCATGTTTGCTGCACTCTGGAAGTATTTTGTTTGCAGAACTGTTTAAACTAGATTATAGGGACACTGTGGACAATTTTCAGCAAGTTGCAGCATTGAAATACAGAAATAACCACTTTTCCATAAACAAGCTCTAAATCATGTTTGATGCACTCTGGATGTCCAATTTTTGCTGTGCTGTCTATTTGAGATGAAATGAACATTGTAGACAATTTTCAGCAAGTTGCAGCATTGAAATACAGAATAACCACTTTTCCATAAACAAGCTCTAAATCATGTTTGCTGCACTCTGGAAGTATTTTGTTTGCAGAACTGTTTAAACTAGATTATAGGGACACTGTGGACAATTTTTAGCAAGTTGCAGCATTGAAATACAGAAATAACCACTTTTCCATAAACAAGCTCTAAATCATGTTTGCTGCACTCTGGAAGTATTTTGTTTGCAGAACTGTTTAAACTAGATTATAGGGACACTGTGGACAATTTTCAGCAAGTTGCAGCATTGAAATACAGAAATAACCACTTTTCCATAAACAAGCTCTAAATCATGTTTGCTGCACTCTGGATGTCCATTTTTGCTGTGCTGTCTATTTGAGATGAAATGAACATTGTGGACAATTTTCAGCAAGTTGCAACATTGAAATACAGAAATAACCACTTTTCCATAAACAAGCTCTAAATCATGTTTGCTGCACTCTGGAAGTATTTTGTTTGCAGAACTGTTTAAACTAGATTATAGGGACACTGTGGACAATTTTTAGCAAGTTGCAGCATTGAAATACAGAAATAACCACTTTTCCATAAACAAGCTCTAAATCATGTTTGCTGCACTCTGGAAGTATTTTGTTTGCAGAACTGTTTAAACTAGATTATAGGGACACTGTGGACAATTTTTAGCAAGTTGCAGCATTGAAATACAGAAATAACCACTTTTCCATAAACAAGCTCTAAATCATGTTTGCTGCACTCTGGAAGTATTTTGTTTGCAGAACTGTTTAAACTAGATTATAGGGACACTGTGGACAATTTTAGCAAGTTGCAGCATTGAAATACAGAAATAACCACTTTTCCATAAACAAGCTCTAAATCATGTTTGCTGCACTCTGGAAGTATTTTGTTTGCAGAACTGTTTAAACTAGATTATAGGGACACTGTGGACAATTTTTAGCAAGTTGCAGCATTGAAATACAGAAATACCACTTTTCCATAAACAAGCTCTAAATCATGTTTGCTGCACTCTGGAAGTATTTTGTTTGCAGAACTGTTTAAACTAGATTATAGGGACACTGTGGACAATTTTTAGCAAGTTGCAGCATTGAAATACAGAAATAACCACTTTTCCATAAACAAGCTCTAAATCATGTTTGCTGCACTCTGGAAGTATTTTGTTTGCAGAACTGTTTAAACTAGATTATAGGGACACTGTGGACAATTTTCAGCAAGTTGCAGCATTGAAATACAGAAATAACCACTTTTCCATAAACAAGCTCTAAATCATGTTTGCTGCACTCTGGAAGTATTTTTTTGCTGAACTGTCTATTTGAGATGAAATGAACTGTGGACAATTTTCAGCAAGTTGCAGCATTGAAATACAGAAATAACCACTTTTCCATAAACAAGCTCTAAATCATGTTTGCTGCACTCTGGAAGTCCAATTTTGTTTGCTGTCTGTTTAGACTAGAAATAGGGAACATGTGGACAATTTCAGCAAGTTGCAGCATTGAAATACAGAATAACCACTTTTCCATAAACAAGCTCTAAATCATGTTTGCTGCACTCTGGAAGTATTTTGTTTGCAGAACTGTTTAAACTAGATTATAGGGACACTGTGGACAATTTTTAGCAAGTTGCAGCATTGAAATACAGAAATAACCACTTTTCCATAAACAAGCTCTAAATCATGTTTTCTGCACTCTGGAAGTATTTTGTTTGCAGAACTGTTTAAACTAGATTATAGGGACACTGTGGACAATTTTAGCAAGTTGCAGCATTGAAATACAGAAATAACCACTTTTCCATAAACAAGCTCTAAATCATGTTTGCTGCACTCTGGAAGTATTTTGTTTGCAGAACTGTTTAAACTAGATTATAGGGACACTGTGGACAATTTTTCAGCAAGTTGCAGCATTGAAATACAGAAATAACCACTTTTCCATAAACAAGCTCTAATCATGTTTCTGCACTGAAAA
>NW_022263358.1:0-19786 GCF_002021735.2 Oncorhynchus kisutch
GTATTTAACTGTGTTGTTGGGTATTTAACTGTGTTTTGTTGGCTATTTAACTGTGTTTGTTGGGTATTTAACTGTGTTGTTGGGTATTTGACTGTGTTGTTGGGTATTTAACTGTGTTGTTGGGTATTTGACTGTGTTGTTGGGTATTTAACTGTTGTTGTTGGGTATTTAACTGTGTTGTTGGGTATTTGAACTGTGTTGTTGGGTATTTAACTGTGTTGTTGTGTTTTCTGTGGTATTTGACTGTGTTGTTGGTATTTGACTGTGTTGTTTGGTTATTTAACTGTGTTGTTTGGGGTATTTAACTGTGTTGTTGGGTGTTTGACTGTGTTGTTGGGTATTTTAACTGTGTTGCTGGGCTGGGTAGTTACTGTGTTGTTGGGGTATTTGACTGTGTGTTCATGTTTACTGTGTATTTGATTGTCCGCGCTCCTTGACAGTGCGTGAGTGAGAGTGTCTCCTTGCGAGGTCAGAGAGGAGCTGCCAGATAGCAGAAAAGCAATATCCTAGGGAGGGACGCAACTTGGAGAGAGGGGGGTTTGTGGGATATCACACTGATAGTCATCTGCTGTTTCACATGAGCTGTTGTGTTTGTTGTTTGTGTTGGGTGGGTTGGTGGTGTGTGTGTGTGTGTGTGGTGTGTGTGTGTGTGTGTGTGTGTGTGTGTGTGTGTGTGTGTGTGGGTGCTGATGGAGGTGAGGGTAGGGTGAATGGTTTGCTTTTCTATTTGTGGGAGGACTGGGAGGAGTGACCCTCTCAATTCACAGACACACTCATAACTACAGAGAGGAGGGAACCGGGGAGGGAGTGAGAGAGAGAGCTAGAGAGGAGGGAGACAGACAGACAGACTTCATTAGAGGGTACTAGGACATAACTTACCACTGAGACAGACCTGTATAGGGAATGAGCTGTCATTTGGTATCCAGCCCACCTCTGGTCCATCAGCCCAGTGTCCTGCAGCCAAGTCCCTAGAACACACATCTCCCCACATGTGTTTGAAACCTTTCCATCCGTTCCATTCAGGCCATTTCAAAGAGCTCCTCCGATTTAAAGTGGCACCAGCCACCACTGCAGAACATCTCTGGTCCATCAGTTTCCCAACCCACTGTGTGTGTATGTGTGTGTGTGTGTGCTCTTTGCGTCTCTACAGCCAACTCACCAGACCACCTCCATCCTCCGCTCAGCCCACTGTCCTGCCGCCAACATGCCCACTCTGGGCCTCTCCCCGGGGTGGATAGCAGGATAACAAGGCCTTCAAAGGCTGGGACTATTCTACAAAGCATCAGGCTTTGCTTTAGATGTGGCTACACACACACACAGAAACACACACACACACACATTCCCTAATTTAGGCAACTAGCACATTGATGCCAATTAAGAAAGCTTTCCAAATGACTGATAGAATGAGGGAGAATCATTCATATGCAGCCTGACTTACAATTAGATTTCAGTAAGAAAAACAAGTAAACAAGTGATTTTAGATCATTACATGTGTTTTTAAAGACAAGTGGAAAGGTATTTTGACGAGAAGTGAAAAGGTTCTCAGTAAAAAATGTAATAAAAAAAAAAAAATTGTAAAAGAAAGGTAATGATGTCTTAAAATAGAACGTAACGTCATCTTTTAGATCAGGTCAAAAGGGGAAGGTTTTTACACAAGACAGGTGACATCAATCACTGTGTTACAACATCTGTTGTCTCCTCTCTGTGTAGAGAGAGAGAGAGAGAGAGAGGGAGGGTGGGAGAGATTGAGAGAGAGAGAGAGAGAGAAGATGTAGAGGAGAGAGAGAAAGAGAAGAGAGAGAGAGAAAGAGAGAGAGATGTAGAGAGAGAGCGAGAGAGAGAGGTAGAGAGAAGAGAGAGAGGCAGGGAGAGAGAGAGAGAGAGAGAGATGTAGAGAGCGAGAGAGAGAGAGCATGGAAGAGCAGCGAGAGAAGAGAGAGAGAGAGAGAGAGAGAGAGATGAGAGAGAGAGAGAGAGAGAGAAGAGAGAGAGAAGAGAGAGAGAGAGATGTAGAGAGAGAGAGAGAAGAGAGAGAGAGAGATGTAGAGAGAGAGAGAGAGAGAGAGAGAGAGAGAGAGAGAGAGTAGAGATGTAGAGAGAGAGAGAGAGAGAGAGGTACATAAAGCTGCCCCTATCCCCTAGTTTTGAGGCAGAATAGGGTGCCATGTAGGATGTAACTCTGTGTGTTGTGTAGGGAGTAGAAGGCCAAGCAGCAGCAGAAGGATGTAACTCTGTGTGTTGTGTAGGGAGTAGAAGGCCAGCAGTAGCAGCAGAAGGACCATGGTTTATAGCTGTACTAAAACCCTCCATGGTCCGGCTGCTCTGCTCAGGGAAAGCGAAGGTCACGCTGTTTATGGCTCTTTGTCTCCAACATTATAAAGCACCCGCTGCCTTTACCTCAGCATTCAACACGCCTGTCAACAGTACACTGCTCTTTACCTCAGTGTTCAACACGCCTGTCAACACAGCACTGCTCTTTACCTCAGCATTCAACACGCCTGTCAACACAGCACTGCTCTTTACCTCAGCATTCAACACGCCTGTCAACTCAGCACTGCTCTTTACCTCAGCATTCAACACGCCTGTCAACAGTGCACTGCTCTTTACCTCAGCATTCAACACGCCTGTCAACAGAGCACTGCTCTTTACCTCAGCATTCAACGCCTGTCAACACAGCACTGCTCTTTACCTCAGCATTCAACATGCCTGTCAACAGTGCACTGCTCTTTACCTCAGCATTCAACATGCCTGTCAACAGAGCACTGCTCTTTACCCTCAGCATTCAACATGCCTGTCAAACAGCACTGCTCTTTACCTCAGCATTCAACATGCCTGTCAACAGAGCACTGCTCTTTACCTCAGCATTCACCATGCCTGTCAACAGTGCACTGCTCTTTACCTCAGCATTCACCATGCCTGTCAACAGTGCACTGCTCTTTACCTCAGCATTCAACATGCCTGTCAACAGTGCACTGCTCTTTACCTCAGCATTCAACACGCCTGTCAACAGTGCACTGCTCTTTACCTCAGCATTCAACACGCCTGTCAACAGAGCACTGCTCTTTACCTCAGCATTCAACATGCCTGTCAACACAGCACTGCTCTTTACCTCAGCATTCAACATGCCTGTCAACAGAGCACTGCTCTTTACCTCAGCATTCACACCATGCCTGTCACAGTGCACTGCTCTTTACCTCAGCATTCAACACGCCTGTCAACAGAGCACTGCTCTTTACCTCAGCATTCAACACGCCTGTCAACAGAGCACTGCTCTTTACCTCAGCATTCAACATGCCTGTCACACAGCACTGCTCTTTACCTCAGCATTCATCATGCCTGTCAACAGAGCACTGCTCTTTACCTCAGCATTCAACACGCCTGTCAACAGTGCACTGCTCTTTACCTCAGCATTCAACACCCTGTCAACACAGCACTGCTCTTTACCTCAGCATTCACATGCCTGTCAACAGAGCACTGCTCTTTACCTCAGCATTCAACACGCCTGTCAACAGAGCACTGCTCTTTACCTCAGCATTCAACATGCCTGTCAACACAGCACTGCTCTTTACCTCAGCATTCAACAACACGCTGTCAACAGAGCACTGCTCTTTACCTCAATGTGACTTGGATTGAATCCCCGGGCGTTTAATTATCTAACAGTTTTAATGAAAGCTAGTGACACAACATCCTCTGTAGAAAGCAGGAAGATGTCTGAGTGTAACAGTGTAGCTTTCGTCCCTCTCCTCGTCCCGACCTGGGCTCCAACCAGGGACCCTTCTCTGCACACATCGACAAGAGCCACCCTCGAAGCATCGTTACCCATCGCTCCACAAAAAGCTGCGGCTCTGCAGGTCTCAGAGCGTGTGAAGTCATTAGCGCGCACCCCGCTAACTAGCTAGCCATTTGACATCGGTTATATGAGGGTTAATATGAAGTCTTCCTTGTCTTTGTTCATTATTCTTATTATGCTCAAACACCAGGCCTGGTCCCAGAAATAGACCTCTCCTCTCCTCTCCTCTCCTCTCCTCTCCTCTCCTCTCCTCTCCTCTCCTCCCTCTCCTCCTCCTCTCCTCTCCTCTCTCTCCTCTCCTCTCCTCTCCTCTCCTCTCCTCTCCTCTCCTCTCCTCTCCTCTCCTCTCCTCTCGCCTCTCCCTCGCCTCGCCTCGCCTCGCCTCGCCTCGCCTCGCCTCGCCTCGCCTCTCCCTCCCTCCTTCTCCCTCTTCTCCCTTTAGCTAACTAAACCTGTCTCCCCTCCCCTCCCCTCCCCTCCCCTCCCCTCCTCTCCTTCTCCCTCTCCTCCCTTTAGCTAACTAAACCATACTGTTCTCCTCTCCCTCTCCCCTCCCCTCCCCTCCCCTCCCCTCCCCTCCCCTCCCCTCCCTCCCTCTCCTGTCTGTGTGAATCTAGTGGGGGCAGAGATCAGAAAGAGAATATAAATTCACAACACTTCTCACTCTTACCCACTCTCTCTCTCTCTGACACTGAGGAATGTAGTTAGTTCCCTATATAGAGTGTCAAAAGTAGGGCACTATATAGGGAATATGGTGCCATTTGCGACGCAGACAAAGAGAAAGATATAAACTTTAAAAATGCAACGTCACTTTTCTCAAGTTTGTTTAGCTTGTTAAAGTGTTTTGTTTGCTCTGTGTTGGTTGAATAGACTATATATGTACATTTAATTAACCGTAACCATGGAAATTTGAAAGAAGAAGATGGCTGTCTCTCCTTTGTTGTTGGATTTCTTTACATGGTCATTGGAAACCATGGAAACGTGGTTGGATCTAACTAAACCGTGACCCCACACACCGTGACCCCACACACCGTGACCCTACACACCGTGACCCCCACACCCGTGACCCCACACACCCGTGACCCCCACACACCGTGACCCTACACACCGTGACCCTACACACCGTGACCCCACACACACCCGTGACCCCACACACCGTGACCCTACACACCGTGACCCTACACACACACCGTGACCCAACACACCGTGACCCCACACACCGTGACCCGACACCCACAACACCGTGACCCCACACACCGTGACCCACACACCGTGACCCTACACAACGTGACCCCACACACCCTGACCCTACACACCGTGACCCTACACACCGTGACCCTACACACCGTGACCCCACACACCGTGACCCCACACACCGTGACCCCACACACCGTGACCCTACACACCGTGACCCGACACACCGTGACCCCACACACTGTGACCCCACACACCGTGACCCCACACACCGTGACCCCGCACACCGTGACCCCACACACTGTGACCCTACACACTGTGACCCTACACACCATACACGCCTTACCCTCCTCCCTTACCCTCCCTCCCTCCCTCCTCCTCCTCAGTATCACCTTTTCCCCTCCCTCCCTCCCTCCCTCCCTCCCCTCCCTCCCTCCCTCCCCCCTCCCTCCCTCCCTCCCCCCTCCCTCCCTCCCTCCCTCCCTCCCTCCCTCCTCCCTCCCTCCCTCCCCTCCCTCCCTCCCTCCCTCCCTCAGTATCACCTTCCCTCCCTCCCCCCTCCTCCCTCCCTCCCTCCCTCCCTCCCTCCCTCCCTCCCTCCCTCCCTCCCTCCCTCCCTCCCCCCCCCTCCCTCCCTCCCTCCCTCCCACCCTCCCTCCTCCCTCCCCCCTCCCTCCCTCCCTCCCTCCCTCCCTCCCTCCCCCCTCCCTCCCTCAGTATCACCTTCTCCCCCTCCCTCCCTCCTCCTCCCCCTCCTCCCTCCCTCTCCCTCCCTCCCCTCTCCCTCCCTCCCTCCTCCTCCCTCCCTCCCTCCTTCCTCCTCCTCAGTATCACCTTCTTCCTCCACTACATCATCACTCACATCATTTCTACTCCAGGATTCTAAAACGTTTTTTTACTTCCTGAACTCTGAAAGCTGCTGTCACTGCAACGCGATGTATTTGTCTGTGATTGGTTAATTCTGCCTTCCATCCCCACACGGAGCGGTACTCCCCCCGTTGAGTTGACTACCTAACCTTGCCCACTGAAGGACAAGCTGAGGATGTAATGCAGTCAGCCTGGAGTAGTCTCTCACTGGGTATGTCCCAAATGCACTCTCATCCTATATAGTTCACTGTATAGGGACTCTGACCAGAGCCCTATGGGAATCTCTATGGGCCCTGGTCAATAGTAGTGCACTAGTGTATATAGTGAAAAGGGTGCCGTCTGGGAATGAGCCACAGATATTGATGCTCTTCAGACTTCCTCTCTCCTCTTCTCTCCTCTTCTCTCCTCCTCCTCTTCTCTCCTCCTCCTCTTCATTCTCTCCTCCCCTCCTCTCTCCTCCTCTCCCTTCTTCTCTCCTCCTCTCTCCTCCTCTCCCTCTCTTCTGGCCTGAGCAAACACTTAAGCTGTTATTGCTCTGCTCATGTGTTGTACTGTGCTTCCACGGCCAATGTGGCAGCCCACTGTTGATAGAGCTCACGCAGGGAGGGAGGGGAGGAGGGGAGGATGGATGGAGGGAGGGAGGGAGGGAGGGAGAGAGGAGAGAGAGGGAGGGAGGGAGGGAGAGAGGGAGAGAGGGAGAGAGAGAGAGAGAGAGAGAGAGAGAGAGAGAGAGAGAGAGAGAGAGAGAGAGAGAGACTGCTGAGCTGTCCTCCAGTTGTGATGTTTGTATGGGATGGATAATGTAGTCTGAACAAGCAAGCAGGGGAAGTGTCTCTGCTACTGTATGGACCAATTATGGAGATCCTCTACATGTTCGTGTGAACCATTGGGAGAGAGAGAGACGAGCTACAGCTGAATATTGGAACAGAGCCTTGTTGATTGGCTTAGATGATTTACTTCAACATATTTTGTTTTTGTGAGCGTGTGTGTGCGTGCGTGTGTGCGTGCGAGCGTGCGTGCGTGTGAGCGTGTGTGCGTGTGTGTGTGCATGCGTGCGTGCGTGCGAGCGTGCGTGTGAGCGTGTGTGTGCGTGTGTGTGTGCGTGCGTGCGTGTGTGCGTGTGAGCGTGTGAGCGTGTGTGTGTGTGTGTGCGAGCGTGTGTGCGTGTGAGCGTGCGTGTGTGTGTGTGCGTGCGTGCGAGCGTGCGTGCGTGTGTGTGTTTGTATGTGTGTGTGTGCGTGCGAGCGTGGGTGTGAGCGTGCATGTGTGTGTGTGTGTTTGTATGTGCGTGCGTGCGTGTGAGCGTGCGTGCGTGCGTGTGAGCGTGTGTGTGTGTGTGCGTGTGAGCGTGCGTGCGTGTGTGCGTTCGTGCGTGCGTGTGAGCGTGTGTGTGTGTGTGTGTGTGTGTGTGTGTGTGTGTGTGCGTGCGTGCGGGCGTGCGTGCGTGTGTGTGTGTGTGTGTGTGTTTGTATGTGTGTGTGTGCGTGCGAGTGTGTGTGTGAGCGTGCGTGTGTGTGTGTGTGTTTGTATGTGTGTGTGTGCGTGCGTGCGAGCGTGTGTGTGTGTCTGTAACAGGATATTCATTGACTTACAAGGCCATTCCTACTATGCTGTGTCTTTTGGACTTCATCACTTTTGAAAAGAAAAGGTTATATTGTTTCACTTTGTTTTGCATTCTATCAGGAAAAGGACATGTTTGACTCTCTCACTATTCTCCCCTCATGGGGTAATCACTATTCTCCCCTCATGGGGTAATCCCTATTCTCCCCTCATGGGGTAATCACTATTCTCCCCTCATGGGGTAATCCCTATCCTCCCCTCATGGGGTAATCCCTATTCTCCCCTCATGGGGTAATCACTATTCTCCCCTCATGGGGTAATCACTATTCTCCCCTCATGGGGTAATCACTATTCTCCCCTCATGGGGTAATCACTATTTCCCTCATGGGGTAATCACTATTCTCCCCTCATGGGGTAATCCCTAGTCTCCCCTCATGGGTAATCCCTATTCTCCCCTCATGGGGTAATCACTGTACACATTTTCTCCAAACTAGTCCCATAATTCTACTTAAAGTGCAAATATTTTACAATAAAGTACAAAAGCTAGTTCCAGACATCCGATTTACATTTTTTATTTATTTTTATTCTCCTTTATTTAACCAGGTAGGCTAGTGGAGAACCCTTATTTAACCAGGTAGGCTAGTGGAGAACACCTTTATTTAACCAGGTAGGCTAGTGGAGAACACCTTTATTTAACCAGGTAGGCTAGTTGAGAACACCTTTATTTACCAGGTAGGCTAGTTGAGAACACCTTTATTTAACCAGGTAGGCTAGTGGAGAACACCTTTATTTAACCAGGTAGGCTAGTGGAGAACACTTTATTTAACCAGGTAGGCTAGTGGAGAACACCTTTATTTAACCAGGTAGGCTAGTGGAGAATAAGTTCTCATTTATAACTGCGACCTGGCCAAGATAAAGCAAAGCAGTGTGACACAAACAACAACACAGAGTTACACATGGAGTAAACAAACATACAGTCAGTAACACAACAGAAGAAACAATAACGTCTATATACAGTGTCATGGTGTGAGGAGGTGAGGCAGTAAACAGACAGGTTGCTCTTTTTGAACAATCAAGCGTAGCTAAAGTATTTGTGATAATTTCACAAGTGATTTCAAATAGGATATGAACCCATGTGTGGTTGGAGAGAAAAGGAGAGGACATTGTAATTCATAATACCCCCTCTCCTCTCCTGACCACACGGCCTCACCTCAAGGTCATGGCGCTGTGAGTGGAATGCTCATGGGGAAGTTTGGGTTCACTTCCACCACTCCCAAATCAATGAGAAAAGACACGGCTTCCCAACGTTCTGCCAGTGGCCCCTTGGTCCGCCTGTTGTTCCCGACATATTACGGTGGAGGTCTGGTCTGTCTCGCTGTCTACCAGTGGCCCCTTGGTCCGCCTGTTGTTCCCGACACATTACGGTGGAGGTCTGGTCTGAGAACGCTGCTGTCCTATTCAGCCTGTCTGTGTTTTTATGGCTTTCTGTCTCACTGTCTGCCAGTGAAAAATACGTTTTACCAACGTGGGTTTTCAGAAACACTTTCCACGTTCACATTTGTCCTGTGAGGGAGAGAAAACAGTCCCTGACCCTGCTGAATCCAAGATGGCGTAGCGTAAGTCGTCCTGTCGTGTCGTGTCCCTGTATATTTTGTTTATATTTGGTTTATTTTTCGTTTTTTACATATTTTTCGTTTTTACATAGCTATCCCTTTAAAAACATTTTGCTAAACCTAAGCTTCCAAATACGCTGGATCTTCACAACTAGCTATCTAGCTAAACCGCAACCCCGGATGATTACCCCTGGCTAGCGTTTCCACCCACTTAGCTTGAAGCTAGCCCGGCCTGCGCTACCACCGTAGCATACCCCTGAGCTTCAATACCCGTCCCACGACCGGTCTATCGATGTCACCGCATGAAGAGGAATAAACAGACTCACCCCCATCGCGACGTCCCCAAAGGCTAACTCTCTAGCCCTCGCTATCTCCCTGCTTGCTAATTCGGCCTGCTAACTGCTAGCTTGTCCAGCTCCGGTCCGCTAACTGCTACCTTGTCTAGCCCGGGCCTACAAACTGTTAGCTTGTTAGCACAGGCCTGCTAACCGCCTGAATCGCCGCGTCCCAAACGCCCACCGGACCCATATTTACTTTCTATCTCTTTTGACTTTTAATTTGTTTATACCTTCCGGAAACCTGCCTCACCCAATGTGATACGGAATCGCTATTATTTTTTATTTATTTTTAGAACACACTCAAGAACCTCCAGAAGCTAACCAGCTAACTAGCTACAAGCTATTTAGTCATTGTTCGTTTTTTTTACCTGGATAACACTCGCCAGTCCAGCTTCCCTTCCCCATCCACCGCTGCCCCCTGGACACTGATCTCTTGGCTACATAGCTGATGCACGCTGGACTGTCCATAAATCACGGTACTCCATTCTGCTTGTTTGTTTTATCTGTTGGCCCCGTTGCCTAGTCTACGCCATTTTACCTGCTGTTGTTGTGCTAGCTGATTAGCTGTTGTCTCACCTACTGTTTTAGCTAGCTTTCCCAATTCAACACCTGTGATTACTGTATGCCTCGCTGTATGTCTCTCTCAAATGTCAATATGCCTTGTATACTGTTGTTCAGGTTAGTTATCATTGTTTTAGTTCACAATGGAGCCCCTAGTTCCACTCTTCATACCCCTGATAACTCCTTTGTCCCACCTCCCACACATGCGGTGACCTCACCCATTACTACCAGCATGTCCAGAGATACAACCTCTCTCATCATCACCCAGTGCCTGGGCTTACCTCCGCTGTACCCGCACCCCACCATACCCCTGTCTGCGCATTATGCCCTGAATATATTCTACCATGCCCAGAAACCTGCTCCTCTTATTCTCTGTCCCCAACGCTCTAGGCGACCAGTTTTGATAGCCTTTAGCCGCACCCTCATACTACTCCTTCTCTGTTCCGCGGGTGATGTGGAGGTAAACCCAGGCCCTGCATGTCCCCAGGCACCCTCATTTGTTGACTTCTGTGTTCGAAAAAGCCTTGGTTTCATGCATGTCAACATCAGAAGCCTCCTCCCTAAGTTTGACTTACTCACTGCTTTAGCACACTCTGCTAACCCTGATGTCCTTGCTGTGTCTGAATCCTGGCTCAGGAAGGCCACCAAAAATTCAGAGATTTCCATACCCAACTATAACATCTTCCGTCAAGATAGAACTGCCAAAGGGGGAGGAGTTGCAGTTTACTGCAGAGATAGCCTGCAAAGTAATGTCATACTTTCCAGGTCCATACCCAAACAGTTCGAACTACTAATTTTGAAAATTACTCTCTCCAGAAATAAGTCTCTCACGGTTGCCGCCTGCTACCGACCCCCCTCAGCTCCCAGCTGTGCCCTGGACACCATTTGTGAATTGATCGCCCCCCATCTAGCTTCAGAGTTTGTTCTGTTAGGTGACCTAAACTGGGATATGCTTAACACCCCGCCAGTCCTACAATCTAAGCTAGATGCCCTCAATCTCACACAAATCATCAAGGAACCCACCAGGTACAACCCTAACTCTGTAAACAAGGGCACCCTCATAGACGTCATCCTGACCAACTGGCCCTCCAAATACACCTCCGCTGTCTTCAACCAGGATCTCAGCGATCACTGCCTCATTGCCTGTATCCGCTACGGAGCCGCAGTCAAACGACCACCCCTCATCACTGTCAAACGCTCCCTAAAACACTTCTGTGAGCAGGCCTTTCTAATCGACCTGGCCCGGGTATCCTGGAAGGACATTGACCTCATCCCGTCAGTTGAGGATGCCTGGTCATTCTTTAAAAGTAACTTCCTCACCATTTTAGATAAGCATGCTCCGTTCAAAAAATGCAGAACTAAGAACAGATACAGCCCTTGGTTCACCCCAGACCTGACTGCCCTCGACCAGCACAAAAACATCCTGTGGCGGACTGCAATAGCATCGAATAGTCCCCGTGATATGCAACTGTTCAGGGAAGTCCGGAACCAATACACGCAGTCAGTCAGGAAAGCTAAGGCCAGCTTCTTCAGGCAGAAGTTTGCATCCTGTAGCTCCAACTCCAAAAAGTTCTGGGACACTGTGAAGTCCATGGAGAACAAGAGCACCTCCTCCCAGCTGCCCACTGCACTGAGGCTAGGTAACACGGTCACCACTGATAAATCCATGATTATCGAAAACTTCAATAAGCATTTCTCAACGGCTGGCCATGCCTTCCGCCTGGCTACTTCAACCTCGGCCAACAGCTCCGCCCCCCCCGCAGCTCCTCGCCCAAGCCTCTCCAGGTTCTCCTTTACCCAAATCCAGATAGCAGATGTTCTGAAAGAGCTGCAAAACCTGGACCCGTACAAATCAGCTGGGCTTGACAATCTGGACCCTCTATTTCTGAAACTATCTGCCACCATTGTCGCAACCCCTATTACCAGCCTGTTCAACCTCTCTTTCATCTCGTCTGAGATCCCCAAGGATTGGAAAGCTGCCGCATTCATCCCCCTCTTCAAAGGGGGAGACACCCTGGACCCAAACTGTTACAGACCTATATCCATCCTGCCCTGCCTATCTAAGGTCTTCGAAAGCCAAGTCAACAAACAGGTCACTGACCATCTCGAATCCCACCGTACCTTCTCCGCTGTGCAATCTGGTTTCCGAGCCGGTCATGGGTGCACCTCAGCCACACTCAAGGTACTAAACGATATCATAACCGCCATCGATAAAAGACAGTACTGTGCAGCCGTCTTCATCGACCTTGCCAAGGCTTTCGACTCTGTCAATCACCATATTCTTATCGGCAGACTCAGTAGCCTCGGTTTTTCGGATGACTGCCTTGCCTGGTTCACCAATTACTTTGCAGACAGAGTTCAGTGTGTCAAATCGGAGGGCATGCTGTCCGGTCCTCTGGCAGTCTCTATGGGGGTGCCACAGGGTTCAATTCTCGGGCCGACTCTTTTCTCTGTGTATATCAATGATGTTGCTCTTGCTGCGGGCGATTCCCTGATCCACCTCTACGCAGACGACACCATTCTATATACTTTCGGCCCGTCTTTGGACACTGTGCTATCTAACCTCCAAACAAGCTTCAATGCCATACAACACTCCTTCCGTGGCCTCCAACTGCTCTTAAACGCTAGTAAAACCAAATGCATGCTTTTCAAACCGGTCGCTGCCTGCACCTGCATGCCCGACTAGCATCACCACCCTGGATGGTTCCGACCTAGAATATGTGGACGTCTATAAGTACCTAGGTGTCTGGCTAGACTGCAAACTCTCCTTCCAGACTCATATCAAACATCTCCAATCGAAAATCAAATCAAGAGTCGGCTTTCTATTCCGCAACAAAGCCTCCTTCACTCACGCCGCCAAGCTTACCCTAGTAAAACTGACTATCCTACCGATCCTCGACTTCGGCGATGTCATCTACAAATGGCTTCCAACACTCTACTCAGCAAACTGGATGCAGTCTATCACAGTGCCATCCGTTTTGTCACTAAAGCACCTTATACCACCCACCACTGCGACTTGTATGCTCTAGTCGGCTGGCCCTCGCTACATATTCGTCGCCAGACCCACTGGCTCCAGGTCATCTACAAGTCTATGCTAGGTAAAGCTCCGCCTTATCTCAGCTCACTGGTCACGATGGCAACACCCATCCGTAGCACGCGCTCCAGCAGGTGTATCTCACTGATCATCCCTAAAGCCAACACCTCATTTGGCCGCCTTTCGTTCCAGTTACTCTGCTGCCTGTGACTGGAACGAATTGCAAAAATCGCTGAAGTTGGAGACTTTATCTCCCTCACCAACTTCAAACATAAGCTATCTGAGCAGCTAACCGATCGCTGCAGCTGTACATAGTCTATTGGTAAATAGCCACCCTTTTCACCTACCTCATCCCCATACTGTTTTTATTTATTTACTTTTCTGCTCTTCTGCACACCAATTATCTCTACTGTACATGACCATCTGATTCATTTATCACTCTGCCAGTGTGTTAATCCTGCAAAATTGCGTAATTCTTTGCCCTACCTGCCTCCTGCCTTTTGCACACATTGTATATAGACCCCCCTTGTTTTCTACTGTGTTATTGACTTGTTATTGTTTACTCCATGTGTAACTCTTTGTTGTATGCTCACACTGCTATGCTTTAACTTGGCCAGGTCGCAGTTGCAAATGAGAACTTGTTCTCAACTAGCCTACCTGGTTAAATAAAGGTGAAATAAAAATAAATAAAAAATGTGTTGATTTTATATTTTAATAGCTATCATGTTGTTCTTTAGTCCAAATCTCCTAGTATTCTCTCTCTCTCTCTCTCTCTCTCTCGCGCTCGCTCTCGCAACACTCGCACTCGCACTCGGGTCTCTCTCTCTCACTCTCTCTCCTCTCGCAGTCCTCTCTCTCTCTCTCTCCTCTCTCTCTCCCTCTCGCACTCGGTCTCTCTCCTCTCTCCCTCTCCTCTCTCTCTCTCTCTCTCTCTCCCTCTCGGCTCAGTCTCTCTCTCTTTCTCCTCTCTCTCTCGCTCACTCTCTCTCTTCTCTTCTTCTCTCTCGCTCGCTCTCTCTCTCTCTATCTCCTCTATCTCTCTCCCTTTCGCAGTCAGTCTCTCTCTCTCTCGCTCTCTCTCTCTCTCTCTCCTCTCTCTCTCTTCTCCCTCTCTCCCTCTTTTCACTCGGTCTCTCTCTCTCTTTCTTCTCCTCGGTCTCTCTCTCCCTCTCTCTCGTCTCTCTCTCTCTCCCTCTCTCGTTCTCTCTTCTCTCTTCTCCTCTCTCTCCTCTTTCTCTCTCTCTCCCTTTATCTCTCCTCTCGGTCTCCTTTCTCACTCTCTCTTTCTCTCTCTCTCCCTCTTTCTCTCTCTCTCCCTCTCTCTCTCTCTCTCGTCCCCTTTCTCTCTCTGTCCTCTCTTTTTTCTCTCCTCGGTCCCTCTCCTCCTCTCACTCTCTCTCTCTCTCTCTCTCTCTCTTTTTCCTCATTCTCCCTCTGTCTCTCTCTGTCTATTTCTCTCTTTCGCTCTTTCTTTCTTTCTCTCTCTCTCTCTCTCCCTCTCCTCTCCCTCACTCTCTTTCTCTCTCTCTGAAAACAAAACACACAAAAACATATCTCTTGATAGTCTCACTTAACAGCCTGCAGTGAAGTTTGTTTCTCCAGTACTGAAGCTCTCTGGATGTGCATATGATATGACCACAACAGATTGATTCTGTTTACTCCTCATACATTATTTGTCAGGGTTGTGTTGTTTTCTTACTCCACAGGTTACCCCTGGAGAGAATACCAAATGCCTCTCAACAATGTATTCAAGAAATAACTCTTGTCTGTCTGCTTACTTACTGTTCTGGTTTATGGAAAGGAAGATCTGTGTTTAATTCTGTTAGATTACTGTTCTGATTTAGGAAAGGAAGATCTGTGTTTAATCTGTTAGATTACTGTTCTGATTTAGGAAAGGAAGATCTGTGTTTAATCTTTTAGATTACTGTTCTGATTTAGGAAAGAAGATCTGTGTTTAATCTGTCAGATTACTGTTCTGATTTAGGAAAGGAAGATCTGTGTTTAATCTTTTAGATTACTGTTCTGATTTAGGAAAGGAAGATCTGTGTTTAATCTGTCAGATTACTGTTCTGATTTAGGAAAGGAAGATCTGTGTTTAATCTGTTAGATTACTGTTCTGATTTAGGAAAGGAAGATCTGTGTTTAATCTGTTAGATTACTGTTCTGATTTAGGAAAGGAAATCTGTGTTTAATCTGTTAGATTACTGTTCTGATTTAGGAAAGGAAGAACTGTGTTTTTATCTGTCAGATTAGAACACAAGTAGCTGAAGGCCATGGTGGTATGAGTGCAGTGCCTACAATGTCCACTAGGGGCCAGAACCTTTCCTTTACAGTGTGTATCTGCTCTGACTGACTCTGCATGTCATCAAACCGAGTTGAGCTGCCTCTCCCCCCCCCCCTGCCTTCCCCTCTACTCTCTCCCTCTCCTCCCCCCTCTCCCCTCTCCCTCTCTCCCCCTGCGCTCTCCTCCTCTCTCCCCCCCTGCCTTCCCCTCTACTCCCTCCTCTCCTCCCCCCCCTGCGCTCTCCTCCTCTCTCTCCCTCCCCTGCCTTCCCTCTACTCCCTTCTTCCCTCCCTCCCCCTGCCCTCTTCTCCCTCCATCCCCCTGCCCTCTCTCCTCCTGTCCCCCCTCCCCCTACCCTCTACTCTCCTCCTCCCTCCCCCTGCCCTCTCCTCCTGTCCCCCTCCCCCCTCCCCTTCCCCTCTTCTCTCTCCTCATCCCCCTGCCCTCTCCTTTGCCTCCCCTCCTAGCCTCCCTCCCCCTGCCCTCTCCTCTCTCCTCTCTCCCTCCCTCTCCCTCCCCCTCCCCCTGCCCTCACTCCTGTCCTCCCTCCCTCCTCCTCCTCCCCCCTCCCCCTTCCCTCTTCTCCCTCTATCCCCCTGCCCTCTCCTCCTGGCCTCCCCTCCTAGCCTCCTCCCCCTGCCCTCTCCTCCTGTCCCCCCTCCCCTTCTCCTCTCTCCCCTCTGCCCTACCCTCCCTCCCCCTGCCCCTCCCTCTCCTGTCCCCCCTCCCCTTCCCCTCTTCTCCCTCCATCCCCCTGCCCTCTCCTCCTGGCCTCCCCTCCTAACCTCCCTCCCCCCGCCCTCTCCTCTCCCTCCCTGCTGCCCTACCCTCCCTCCCCCTGTGTCTCCTCTCTCTCCTCTGCCCTCCCCTCCCTCCCCCTGTCCTCTCCTCTCTTCCTGGCCTCCCCTCCTTTTCTCCCTCCCCCTCCCCTCTCCTCCTCTCCTCTCCCCTCCCCTCCCTCCCCCCCCTGTCCTCTCCTCCCTCCCCCCTGTCTTCTCCTCTCCTCCCTGCCCCCCCCCCCCTGTCCTCTCTCTCTCTCCTCTCTCTCCTCTCACTGTCAGAAAACACTTCCACATGAAGCCAAGATGGTTGGTTAATTAGATTCTTCTTACTGGCTAGGCGTTGCAAATTCACACAGAGGCTAGAATTACAGATTTTAATTGCTGCTATGGAGGTGTTTTTCAAAATGAGAGAGCCCCCACGCTTCTCCCTCGTCCTCCCAATGAATCATGATATGGAAATAAACTTTTGAGTTTTGGCCCTTGAAAATACTGCCCTCTTGTGTCTCTTTAACTCTCACTCTCTATCCCAACTCTCTGTCCTCCTCTCTCATCCAGTGCCAATAATCTTCATAGTAATGTGCAAGGAGTGTGGTACCACTTCAGCACCTCTCTAAAACACACATGTACACTCTCTATATCTCTCCCCTCTCTCTCTCTCCCTCTCTATCCTCTCTCTAATCTCTCCCTCTCTCTCTCCCTATCTCTCTATCTCTCTCCGTCTCTCTCTCTCACTCTCTATCGCTCTCCTCTCGCTCTCCCTCTCTCTCTCTCTCCGCTCTCTATCTCTCTCCCCCTCTCTCTCGCCTCTCCTCTCCCCCCCCTCTCTCTCGCCTCTCTCTCTCTCTCTCTCTCTGAGATTGTTGGCAAAAACTCCATGTCAGCCAACATTAGAACATCACACAACCAGAATAGCATGTCGAATTCGTCCTTCTGTTTACACCATCACACAAGCTCCAAATCTCCCCCCCCCTCCCTCTCTCCCTCCCCTCCCTCCCTCGCTCTCTCACCCCTCCCTCTCCCTCCCTCCCTCTCCCTCCTCCCTCTCTCTCCCCTCCCTCCCTCTCCATCTCCATGATGGCTGTGTGTTAACAGTAAGGGAGGAGGAGGATACCACCTCCATGATGACTGTGTGTTTAACAGTAAGGGAGGAGGAGGATACCATCTCCATGATGACTGTGTGTTTAACAGTAAGGGAGGAGGAGGATACCATCTCCATGATGACTGTGTGTTTAACAGTAAGGGAGGAGGAGGTACCACCACCTCCATGATGACTGTGTGTTTAACAGTAAGGGAGGAGGAGGATACCATCTCCATGATGACTGTGTGTTTAACAGTAAGGGAGGAGGAGGATACCATCTCCATGATGACTGTGTGTTTAACAGTAAGGGAGGAGGAGGATACCATCTCCATGATGACTGTGTGTTTAACAGTAAGGGAGGAGGAGGATACCACTCCATGATGACTGTGTGTTTAACAGTAAGGGAGGAGGAGGATACCACCTCCATGATGACTGTGTGTTTAACAGTAAGGGAGGGGGGGATACCACCTCCATGATGACTGTGTGTTTAACAGTAAGGGAGGAGGAGGGTACCACCTCCATGATGACTGTGTGTTTAACAGTAAGGGAGGAGGAGGATACCATCTCCATGATGACTGTGTGTTTAACAGTAAGGGAGGATGATACCACCTCCATGATGACTGTGTGTTTAACAGTAAGGGAGGAGGAGGATACCACCTCCATGATGACTGTGTGTTTAACAGTAAGGGAGGAGGAGGAACCACCTCCATGATGACTGTGTGTTTAACAGTAAGGGAGGAGGAGGATACCATCTCCATGATGACTGTGTGTTTAACAGTAAGGGAGGAGGAGGATACCACCTCCATGATGACTGTGTGTTTAACAGTAAGGGAGGAGGATACCACCTCCATATGACTGTGTGTTTAACAGTAAGGGAGGAGGAGGATACCACCTCCATGATGACTGTGTGTTTAACAGTAAGGGAGGAGGAGGATACCACCTCCATGATGACTGTGTGTTTAACAGTAAGGGAGGAGGAGGATACCACCTCCATGATGACTGTGTGTTAACAGTAAGGGAGGAGGAGGATACCACCTCCATGATGACTGTGTGTTTAACAGTAAGGGAGGACAGGGAGGATACCACCTCCATGATGACTGTGTGTTTAACAGTAAGGAGGATACCACCTCCATAATGACTGTGTGTTTAACAGTAAGGGAGGAGGAGGATACCACCTCCATGATGACTGTGTCTTTAACAGTAAGGGAGGATACCACCTCCCATAATGGACTGTGTGTTTAACAGTAAGGGAGGAGGAGGATACCATCTCCATGATGACTGTGTCTTTAACAGTAAGGAGGAGGAGGATACCACCTCCATGATGACTGTGTGTTTAACAGTAAGGGAGGAGGAGGATACCATCTCCATGATGACTGTGTGTTTAACAGTAAGGAGGAGGAGGATACCACCTCCATGATGACTGTGTGTTTAACAGTAAGGGAGGAGGATACCACCTCCATGATGACTGTGGTGTTTAACAGTAAGGGAGGAGGATACCACCTCCATGATGACTGTGTGTTTTAACAGTAGGGAGGAGGAGGATACCACCTCCATGATGACTGTGTGTTTAACAGTAAGGGAGGAGGATACCACCTCCATGATGACTGTGTGTTTAACAGTAAGGGAGGAGGATGATACCATCTCCATGATGACTGTGTTTAACAGTAAGGGAGGAGGATACCACCTCCATGATGACTGTGTGTTTAACAGTAAGGGAGGAGGATACCACCTCCATGATGACTGTGTTTAACAGTAAGGGAGGAGGAGGATACCACCTCCATGATGACTGTGTTTAACAGTAAGGAGGAGGAGGATACCACCTCTATGATGACTGTGTGTTTAACAGTAAGGGAGGAGATTACCATCTCCATGATGACTGTGTGTTTAACAGTAAGGGAGGAGATTACCATCTCCATGATGACTGTGTTTTACAGTAAGGGAGGAGGATACCAACTCATTTATCACCTATAAAGAAATACCAGAGTGTGTGTGTGTGTGTGTTTGTGTGTGTGTGTGTGTGTGTTTGTGTGTGTGTGTGTTTGTGTGTGTGTGTGTGTCTGCGTGTGTGGTCTGTGTTTGTGTCTGTGTAACGTCTGGGTGTGTGTGTGTGTGTATGTATGTATATATGTGTGTGTATGTGTGATTGTGTGTGTATGTGTGTTTGTGTGTATGTGTGTGAGTGTGTATGCGTCTGGGTGTGTTTTGTATGTGTGTGTGTATGTGTCTGTCTGTGGGTGGTGTGGTGTGTGTGTGTGCGTGTATGCGTGATGCTTTAAAATCCTTTTACACCTACGATTCATTGGCAACGAGGGGTCACTAATGATTGGCTAATCGCTGATGTGGTGTCACACAGGATTGGCTAATCGCTGATGTGGTGTCACACAGGATTGGCTAATCGCTGATGAGGGGTCACACAGGATTGGCTATCCTGATGAGGGGCACACAGGATTGACTGATCGCTGATGAGGGTTCACACATGATTGGCTGGATAATGTTTTAAGCTGAGCAGCTCTTGACTGACCGTTTGAAACTCTTCTGCCGTCACACGTCATGATGTGTACTATGGGTGGTTGTGTATCACTGTGTCAATGAGAGTTTGTAAATGTATAACATTGTTTGTGTCTCGGGTGTGTGTGTATATATGGGTGTGTTGTGTATCACTGTGTAAATGTATAACAGTGTTTT
>NW_022263358.1:19886-44886 GCF_002021735.2 Oncorhynchus kisutch
AGAGAGAGAGTGTATTGAGAGAAAGAGAGTGTTTTGAGAAGAGAGAGAGAGAGAGAGAGGGAGAGAGAGTGTATTGCGAGAGAGACAGAGAGAGAGAGAGTGTATTGAGAGAGAGAGAGAGTGTATTGAGAGAGAGAGAGAGAGAGAGAGAGAGAGAGTGTATTGAGAGAGAGAGAGAGTGTATTGAGAGAGAGAGAGTATTGAGAGAGAGAGAGAGAATTGAGAGAGAGACAGAGAGAGAGAGAGTGTATGAGAGAGAGAGAGAGAGAGAGAGAGAAAAGTGTATTGAGAGAGAGAGAGAGTGTATTGAGAGAGAGAGAGAGAGAATTGAGAGAGAGACAGAGAGAGAGAGAGTGTATTGAGAGAGAAGGAGAGAGAGAGAGAGAGAGAGAGAGAGAAGTGTATTGAGAGAGAGAGAGAGAGAGAGAGAGAGAGAGAGTGTATTGAGAGAGAGAGAGAGTGTATTGAGAGAGAGAGAGAGAGAGAGTGTATGAGAGAGAGAGAGAGTATTGAGAGAGAGAGAGAGAGAGAATTGAGAGAGAGACAGAGAGAGAGAGAGTGTATTGAGAGAGAGAGAGAGAGAGAGAGAGAGAGAGAGAAAGTGTATTGAGAGAGAGAGAAGAGTGTATTGAGAGAGAGAGAGAGTGTATTGAGAGAGAGAAAGAGAGAGAGAGAGAGAGAGAGAGAGAGAGAGAGAGTGTATTGCGTCACACTAAGAATTGCGTCACAAGGACTCTGACTTAAAGGGGGCAGTTGGCAGATGTTAAAGCGCCAAAGTAAAAACAAATTAATTTTGGGTGAACATCCGACAAGGGTAAATTTGAATTTACCATCACTTAGTTTTATTCCCAAGGCTCATCTTCATAAAGCCTTGTGCCGACGACAATACTAAAGAGAGTCACTCTTTCCTCTCTGTCATTTCAGTCCTCTCTCTAATATTAAGGTATGCATCCCAAATGGCACCCTATTCCCTACACAGTGCACTACTTTTGACCAGAACCCAATGTGTTCTAGTCAAAAGTAGTGCACTAAATAGGGAATAGGGTGCCATTTGGGACGCAGTGTAAAGCTTCCCTCTTCTGTTGTTCAGTTCTCCTCTGTAATATTACTGTGTGTTTCCGGATGTCTCATTACTGTCGATAGAAAGTGATTGATCCATTTCATCTGCCAATGTGCGCGTCCCAAACGCCCCCCCCCCCCTTGCCTATACAGTGCTCTACTTCTGACCAAGGCCCCCTAAAAGTCAAATGAAATGAAGTTAGGGCATAGGGTGCTGTTTAGGATCCAACCCATTGTTTAATTACACAACAGGGGAATGGTTATGACACCTATAGGGCAGATACATGACAGCAGGTGTCTGGATCATAATTAAACAAAAGGTCTTGGGTACGTTCCAAATACCGTCCTAGTCCCTGTATAGTGTACTCGTTCTGATGGGATTTAGGACACAGTCAAGGTCTTATGAGGTCGACTCCTATTAGAAAGTCATGCTTATTTTTTCTTCCAGCCCCGAAACTATTCTAGAGGCCCAATAAGTCAAAGTTAATTTAACCCAATCTGGCAACAACAGTGGGGGGGGGGGGGGGGGGGGTAACCCAATCTGGCAACAAAGGCAGGGGGTTGACTGATGTGTTCATCATTAGAGGCATTTCAGGCGCCTGCTAAATTGGCCAGATTATGAAATCGTTGCCTGAGCAAGAGAGTAATAATCAAAATGAATTTCATCTTTAACTGAATGAGCTCCATCATTAGTCTTCATCAGAGTCTCACGTTGTTATATTAGCGCAATACAATAGAAAAAAAATGGATTGTAGTCAATTTAGTTTTGAAGCCCCCTTCCAAACAAGCTACAGAGTAAGGCTTCCTTCCAAACAAGCTACAGAGTAAGGCTTCCTTCCAAACAAGCTACAGAGTAAGGCTTCCTTCCGAACAAGCTACAGAGTAAGGCTTCCTTCCGAACAAGCTACAGAGAAAGGCTTCCTTCCGAACAAGCTACAGAGTAAGGCTTCCTTCCAAACAAGCTACAGAGTAAGGCTTCCTTCCGAACAAGCTACAGAGTAAGGCTTCCTTCCAAACAAGCTACAGAGTAAGGCTTCCTTACAAACAAGCTACAGAGAAAGGCTTCCTTCCGAACAAGCTACAGAGTAAGGCTTCCTTCCAAACAAGCTACAGAGTAAGGCTTCCTTCCAAACAAGCTACAGAGAAAGGCTTCCTTCCGAACAAGCTACAGAGTAAGGCTTCCTTCCAAACAAGCTACAGAGTAAGGCTTCCTTCCAAACAAGCTACAGAGAAAGGCTTCCTTCCGAACAAGCTACAGAGTAAGGCTTCCTTCCGAACAAGCTACAGAGTAAGGCTTTCTTCCAAACAAGCTACAGAGTAAGGCTTCCTTCCGAACAAGCTACAGAGTAAGGCTTCCTTCCGAACAAGCTACAGAGTAAGGCTTCCTTCCAAACAAGCTACAGAGTAAGGCTTCCTTCCAAACAAGCTACATTGTAAGGCTTCCTTCCAAACAAGCTACATTGTAAGGCTTCCTTCCAAACAAGCTACAGAGTAAGGCTTCCTTCCAAACAAGCTACATTGTAAGGCTTCCTTCCAAACAGCTACAGAGTAAGGCTTCCTTCCAAACAAGCTACAGAGAAAGGCTTCCTTCCAAACAAGCTACAGAGAAAGGCTTCCTTCCAAACAAGCTACAGAGTAAGGCTTCCTTCCGAACAAGCTACAGAGTAAGGCTTCCTTCCGAACAAGCTACAGAGAAAGGCTTCCTTCCAAACAAGCTACAGAGTAAGGCTTCCTTCCAAACAAGCTACAGAGTAAGGCTTCCTTCCGAACAAGCTACAGAGTAAGGCTTCCTTCCAAACAAGCTACAGAGTAAGGCTTCCTTCCAAACAAGCTACAGAGTAAGGCTTCCTTCCGAACAAGCTACAGAGTAAGGCTTCCTTCCAAACAAGCTACAGAGTAAGGCTTCCTTCCAAACAAGCTACAGAGTAAGGCTTCCTTCCGAACAAGCTACAGAGTAAGGCTTCCTTCCGAACAAGCTACAGAGTAAGGCTTCCTTCCAAACAAGCTACAGAGTAAGGCTTCCTTCCAAACAAGCTACATTGTAAGGCTTCCTTCCAAACAAGCTACATTGTAAGGCTTCCTTCCAAACAAGCTACAGAGTAAGGCTTCCTTCCAAACAAGCTACATTGTAAGGCTTCCTTCCAAACAAGCTACAGAGTAAGGCTTCCTTCCAAACAAGCTACAGAGAAAGGCTTCCTTCCAAACAAGCTACAGAGAAAGGCTTCCTTCCAAACAAGCTACAGAGTAAGGCTTCCTTCCGAACAAGCTACAGAGTAAGGCTTCCTTCCGAACAAGCTACAGAGAAAGGCTTCCTTCCAAACAAGCTACAGAGTAAGGCTTCCTTCCAAACAAGCTACAGAGTAAGGCTTCCTTCCGAACAAGCTACAGAGTAAGGCTTCCTTCCAAACAAGCTACAGAGTAAGGCTTCCTTCCAAACAAGCTACAGAGTAAGGCTTCCTTCCGAACAAGCTACAGAGTAAGGCTTCCTTCCAAACAAGCTACAGAGTAAGGCTTCCTTCCAAACAAGCTACAGAGTAAGGCTTCCTTCCGAACAAGCTACAGAGTAAGGCTTCCTTCCGAACAAGCTACAGAGTAAGGCTTCCTTCCGAACAAGCTACAGAGTAAGGCTTCCTTCCAAACAAGCTACAGAGTAAGGCTTCCTTCCAAACAAGCTACAGAGTAAGGCTTCCTTCCGAACAAGCTACAGAGTAAGGCTTCCTTCCAAACAAGCTACAGAGAAAGGCTTCCTTCCGAACAAGCTACAGAGTAAGGCTTCCTTCCGAACAAGCTACAGAGTAAGGCTTCCTTCCAAACAAGCTACATTGTAAGGCTTCCTTCCAAACAAGCTACATTGTAAGGCTTCCTTCCAAACAAGCTACAGAGTAAGGCTTCCTTCCGAACAAGCTACAGAGAAAGGCTTCATTCCGAACAAGCTACAGAGTAAGGCTTCCTTCCAAACAAGCTACATTGTAAGGCTTCCTTCCAAACAAGCTACAGAGTAAGGCTTCCTTCCGAACAAGCTACAGAGTAAGGCTTCCTTCCAAACAAGCTACATTGTAAGGCTTCCTTCCAAACAAGCTACAGAGTAAGGCTTCCTTCCAAACAAGCTACATTGTAAGGCTTCCTTCCAAACAAGCTACAGAGTAAGGCTTCCTTCCAAACAAGCTACAGAGTAAGGCTTCCTTCCAAACAAGCTACAGAGAAAGGCTTCCTTCCAAACAAGCTACAGAGAAAGGCTTCCTTCCAAACAAGCTACAGAGTAAGGCTTCCTTCCAAACAAGCTACAGAGTAAGGCTTCCTTCCAAACAAGCTACAGAGTAAGGCTTCCTTCCGAACAAGCTACAGAGAAAGGCTTCCTTCCAAACAAGCTACAGAGTAAGGCTTCCTTCCAAACAAGCTACAGAGTAAGGCTTCCTTCCAAACAAGCTACAGAGTAAGGCTTCCTTCCGAACAAGCTACAGAGAAAGGCTTCCTTCCAAACAAGCTACAGAGTAAGGCTTCCTTCCAAACAAGCTACAGAGTAAGGCTTCCTTCCAAACAAGCTACAGAGAAAGGCTTCCTTCCAAATGGGACCATGTTCCCTTTATTAGTGTAATACTGGCCCATCGAAGATCCTGATACATCATACTGTCCTGATATATTAACATACAGTACATCATACTGTCCTGATATATTAACATACTGTACATCATACTGTCCTGATATATTAACATACTGTACATCATACTGTCCTGATACATTAACATACTGTACATCATACTGTCCTGATACATTAACATACATCATACTGTCCTGATACATTAACATACATCATACTGTCCTGATACATTAACATACTGTACATCATACTGTCCTGATACATTAACATACATCATACTGTCCTGATACATTAACATACATCATACTGTCCTGATACATTAACATGCATCATACTGTCCTGATACATTAACATACATCATACTGTCCTGATACATTAACATACATCATACTGTCCTGATACATTAACATACATCATACTGTCCTGATACATTAACATACATCATACTGTCCTGATACATTAACATACATCATACTGTCCTGATATATTAACATACTGTACATCATACTGTCCTGATACATTAACATACTGTACATCGTACTGTCCTGATATATTAACATACTGTACATCATACTGTCCTGATATATTAACATACTGTACATTATACTGTCCTGATATATTAACATACTGTACATCATACTGTCCTGATATATTAACATACTGTACATCATACTGTCCTGATACATTAACATACATCATACTGTCCTGATACATTAACATACATCATACTGTCCTGATATATTAACATACTGTACATCATACTGTCCTGATACATTAACATACATTATACTGTCCTGATATATTAACATACTGTACATCATACTGTCCTGATATATTAACATACTGTACATCATACTGTCCTGATACATTAACATACATCATACTGTCCTGATACATTAACATACATCATACTGTCCTGATATATTAACATACTGTACATCATACTGTCCTGATATATTAACATACTGTACATTATACTGTCCTGATATATTAACATACTGTACATCATACTGTCCTGATACATTAACATACATCATACTGTCCTGATATATTAACATACATCATACTGTCCTGATATATTAACATACTGTACATCATACTGTCCTGATATATTAACATACTGTACATCATACTGTCCTGATATATTAACATACTGTACATTATACTGTCCTGATATATTAACATACTATACATCATACTGTCCTGATACATTAACATACATCATACTGTCCTGATACATTAACATACATCATACTGTCCTGATACATTAACATACTGTACATCATACTGTCCTGATACATTAACATACATCATACTGTCCTGATATATTAACATACTGTACATCATACTGTCCTGATATATTAACATACTGTACATTATACTGTCCTGATATATTAACATACTGTACATCATACTGTCCTGATATATTAACATACTGTACATCATACTGTCCTGATACATTAACATACATCATACTGTCCTGATACATTAACATACATCATACTGTCCTGATATATTAACATACTGTACATCATACTGTCCTGATACATTAACATACATCATACTGTCCTGATACATGAACATACATCATACTGTCCTGATACATTAACATACATCATACTGTCCTGATACATTAACATACATCATACTGTCCTGATACATTAACATACATCATACTGTCCTGATACATTAACATACATCATACTGTCCTGATACATTAACATACTGTACATCATACTGTCCTGATATATTAACATACTGTACATCATACTGTCCTGATACATTAACATACATCATACTGTCCTGATATATTAACATACATCATACTGTCCTGATACATTAACATACTGTACATCATACTGTCCTGATATATTAACATACTGTACATCATACTGTCCTGATATATTAACATACTGTACATCATACTGTCCTGATACTTTAACATACTGTACATCATACTGTCCTGATACATTAACATACATCATACTGTCCTGATATATTAACATACTGTACATCATACTGTCCTGATATATTAACATACTGTACATTATACTGTCCTGATATATTAACATACTGTACATCATACTGTCCTGATATATTAACATACTGTACATCATACTGTCCTGATACATTAACATACATCATACTGTCCTGATACATTAACATACATCATACTGTCCTGATATATTAACATACTGTACATCATACTGTCCTGATACATTAACATACATCATACTGTCCTGATACATGAACATACATCATACTGTCCTGATACATTAACATACATCATACTGTCCTGATACATTAACATACATCATACTGTCCTGATACATTAACATACATCATACTGTCCTGATACATTAACATACATCATACTGTCCTGATACATTAACATACTGTACATCATACTGTCCTGATATATTAACATACTGTACATCATACTGTCCTGATACATTAACATACATCATACTGTCCTGATATATTAACATACATCATACTGTCCTGATACATTAACATACTGTACATCATACTGTCCTGATATATTAACATACTGTACATCATACTGTCCTGATATATTAACATACTGTACATCATACTGTCCTGATACTTTAACATACTGTACATCATACTGTCCTGATACATTAACATACATCATACTGTCCTGATATATTAACATACTGTACATCATACTGTCCTGATATATTAACATACTGTACATCATACTGTCCTGATACATTAACATACATCATACTGTCCTGATATATTAACATCATACTGTCCTGATACATTAACATACTGTACATCATACTGTCCTGATACATTAACATACATCATACTGTCCTGATATATTAACATCATACTGTCCTGATACATTAACATACTGTACATCATACTGTCCTGATACATTAACATACATCATACTGTCCTGATATATTAACATACTGTACATCATACTGTCCTGATACATTAACATACATCATACTGTCCTGATATATTAACATACTGTACATCATACTGTCCTGATATATTAACATACTGTACATCATACTGTCCTGATATATTAACATACTGTACATTATACTGTCCTGATATATTAACATACTGTACATCATACTGTCCTGATACATTAACATACATCATACTGTCCTGATACATTAACATACATCATACTGTCCTGATACATTAACATACTGTACATCATACTGTCCTGATACATTAACATACATCATACTGTCCTGATATATTAACATACTGTACATCATACTGTCCTGATATATTAACATACTGTACATTATACTGTCCTAATATATTAACATACTGTACATCATACTGTCCTGATATATTAACATACTGTACATCATACTGTCCTGATACATTAACATACATCATACTGTCCTGATACATTAACATACATCATACTGTCCTGATATATTAACATACTGTACATCATACTGTCCTGATACATTATCATACATCATACTGTCCTGATACATGAACATACATCATACTGTCCTGATACATTAACATACATCATACTGTCCTGATACATTAACATACATCATACTGTCCTGATACATTAACATACATCATACTGTCCTGATACATTAACATACATCATACTGTCCTGATACATTAACATACTGTACATCATACTGTCCTGATATATTAACATACTGTACATCATACTGTCCTGATACATTAACATACATCATACTGTCCTGATATATTAACATACATCATACTGTCCTGATACATTAACATACTGTACATCATACTGTCCTGATATATTAACATACTGTACATCATACTGTCCTGATATATTAACATACTGTACATCATACTGTCCTGATACATTAACATACTGTACATCATACTGTCCTGATACATTAACATACATCATACTGTCCTGATATATTAACATACTGTACATCATACTGTCCTGATATATTAACATACTGTACATCATACTGTCCTGATACATTAACATACATCATACTGTCCTGATATATTAACATCATACTGTCCTGATATATTAACATACTGTACATCATACTGTCCTGATACATTAACATACTGTACATCATACTGTCCTGATATATTAACATACTGTACATCATACTGTCCTGATATATTAACATACTGTACATCATACTGTCCTGATACATTAACATACATCATACTGTCCTGATATATTAACATACATCATACTGTCCTGATACATTAACATGCATCATACTTTCCTGATACATTAACATGCATCATACTGTCCTGATACATTAACATACATCACACTGTCCTGATATATTAACATACTGTACATCATACTGTCCTGATACATTAACATACATCATACTTTCCTGATACATTAACATGCATCATACTGTCCTGATACATTAACATACATCACACTGTCCTGATATATTAACATACATCCTACTGTCCTGATACATTAACATACATCATACTGTCCTGATACATTAACATACTGTACATCATACTGTCCTGATACATTAACATACATCATACTGTCCTGATACATTAACATACATCATACTGTCCTGATACATTAACATACATCATACTGTCCTGATACATTAACATACATCATACTGTCCTGATACATTAACATACATCATACTGTCCTGATACATTAACATACATCACACTGTCCTGATATATTAACATACATCATACTGTCCTGATACATTAACATACATCACACTGTCCTGATATATTAACATACATCATACTGTCCTGATACATTAACATACATCATACTGTCCTGATACATTAACATACATCACACTGTCCTGATATATTAACATACATCATACTGTCCTGATACATTAACATACATCATACTGTCCTGATATATTAACATACATCATACTGTCCTGATACATTAACATACATCATACTGTCCTGATACATTAACATACATCATGTTCACAAGCAGCTTATCAGATAGTGACTGGGTGAGTGATGATAGTGGTATAACATAGTATAATACTGTTATACAGATACTGAATGGATGTTTCCTCAGTTCAGGGTGGGAGGTAATGTTACAGGCCCATTGCTTTGTCACCAAAGAACATATCATCATGACATTGACTTAGCTACAGATATCACCCAACACACTGACAACAGTTGTATATATAACTTACAGGCCAACATATCATCATGACATTGACTTAGCTACAGATATCACCCAACAACCTGACAACAGTTGTATATATAACTTACAGGCCAACATATCATCATGACATTGACTTAGCTACAGATATCACCCAACACACTGACTACAGTTGTATATATAACTTACAGGCCAACATATCATCATGACATTGACTTAGCTACAGATATCACCCAACACACTGACAACAGTTTCATACAAACATTAGTACAATGACAAGAGTGAGAAAAGAAAAGTTCATCAACTTTTTATCTTTCGTAAATCAATATTCCTCTTGATCCATTATCAGGTGATAATTACATGTAAACATCAGTGATTACGTGAGAATGCCAGAATATCTATTTCTACAAGTGACATTTAACACAGCATTAATAGTGTTGTATGTACACATGATCCCGGGGGCGTCGGGAGATGCATTCATGGAATCCCACACATAATCAAAACTTTGTTATCGCTTCCAGGCTGAGACATCTTTATTCCAACAGAGAGTGAAAGACACATCAAATCAAATCAAATGTATTTATATACCCCTTCGTACATCAGCTGATATCTCAAAGTGCTGTACAGAAACGCAGCCTAAAACCCCAAACAGCAAGCAATGCAGGTGTAGAAGCACGGTGGCTAGGAAAAACTCCATAGAAAGGCCAGAACCTAGGAAGAAACCTAGAGAGGAACCAGGCTATGTGGGGTGGCCAGTCCTCTTCGGGCTGAGACAGGAGGGGTCAGGAGACACTGTGGCCCCATCCGAGGACACCCCCGGACAGGGCCAAACAGGAAGGATATAACCCCACCCAGACACATCGCACGCCAGTGAACTAACTAATTTTCATCAGACTGATGTTTCATCGACTTGATGAAAACAAAGTCCAGTAGAAAGTTCAACGATAGTCTCATTCTCTTCACGATGGAATCTCAGTACCTTTACGGATGGAAAAAACAACTTTTATTTCAGAATATTGCCTTCAGCTGCTCCAGCAGGTTAGTAACATACTGTATAATGAATGAAAACTGTTCTGTATTTGAATTTATTATGGATCACTGTTAGTTGTTGCCAAGGCAGCAGCTGCTCTTCCTGGGGTCCAGCAACATTTTAAAAACATTATAGTACAACATATTATAGCACAATATATGAAGTGTGTGCCCTCAGGCCCCTACTCTACTACTGTCACGCCCTGACCTTAGAGAGCCGTCTTATTTCTCTATTTGGTTTGGTCAGGGTGTGATTTGGGTGGGCATTCTATGTTTTCTATTTCTATGTTTTTGGCCGCGTGTGGGTCCCAATCAGAGAGGCAGCTGTCTATCGTTGTCTCTGATTGGGAATCATACTTAGGCAGCCATTTTCCCCACCTAATGTTGTGGGTAATTATTTCTTTTCTGTGTGTGTGTGTGCGCCACGGTTGCGTCACGATCGGTTTCTGTTAATTAACCTCTTTATTTTTTAAAAGTTTCACTTTATTAAAAGATGTGGAATTACATGCACCCTGTGCCTTGGCTCATCTATGACAGGGAGTTTAAAGACAGTTTAACGTAACAACTACCACATATGTACTACACAAAATCCATGTGAACGTGTGTGTGTGTGTAGTGCGTATGTTATCGTGTGGTTGTATGCATCTGTGCCTATGTTTGTGTTTCTTCACAGTCCCCACTGTTCCATAAAGTGGATTTTTATTCTGTTTTTTTAAATAGTATTTTACGGCTTGCATCAGTTACTTGATGTGGAATAGAGTTCCATGTAGTCATGGCTCTATGTAGTACTGTGCACTTCTCATAGTCTGTTCTGGATTTGGGGACTGTGAAGAGACCTTTGGAGGCATGTCTTTGGTAGCATGTCTCTGGTAGCATGTCTCTGGTGGCATGTCTCTGGTGGCATGTCTCTGGTGGCATGTCTCTGGTGGCATGTCTCTGGTAGCATGTCTCTGGTAGCATGTCTCTGGTAGCATGTCTCTGGTGGCATGTCTCTGGTGGCATGTCTCTGGTGGCATGTCTCTGGTGGCATGTCTCTGGGGGCATGTCTCTGGTAGCATGTCTCTGGTGGCATGTCTCTGGTGGCATGTCTCTGGTAGCATGTCTCTGGTAGCATGTCTCTGGTAGCATGTCTCTGGTGGCATGTCTCTGGTGGCATGTCTCTGGTGGCATGTCTCTGGTGGCATGTCTCTGGTGGCATGTCTCTGGTAGCATGTCTCTGGTGGCATGTCTCTGGTGGCATGTCTCTGGTGGCATGTCTCTGGTGGCATGTCTCTGGTGGCATGTCTCTGGTGGGAGTGGCCTTCCTGTAAAGATGACTGTAAGAGGACAGAGCAGAATGCTCAATGAGTTTAAAAAGAATCCAGGAGTGTCAACTGAAGATTAACAGAAATCTTTGGAACATGATACGTTCTAAGATACCTAAGATACGTAAAACACTAAATAAGAACGGTGTTCATGGGAGGAACCACGGAAGACGCCACTGCTGTCCAATAAAGACATGGCTGCGTGTTTGAAGATCACAAAAGGGCACCTGGATGTTCCACAGCGCTACTGGCAGAATATTCTGTGGACAGATGAAACTACAGTTGAGTTGTTTGGAAGGAACACATAACAGTATGTGTGGAGAAAAATAAGCTACACCAACATCAAAACCTCATCCCAACTGTAAAGTCTGGTGGAGGGAGCATCATGGTTTGGGGCTGCTTTGCTGCCGCAGGGCCTGGACAGCTTGCTATCATCGACGGAATAATGAATTCCCAAGTTTATCAAGATATTTTGCAGGAGAATGTCAGGCTATCTGTCCGCCAATTGAAGCTCAACAGAAGTTGGGTGATACAACAGGACAACGACCCAAAACACAGAAGTAAATCAACAACAGAATGGCTTCAACAGAAGAAAATACGCCTTTTGGAGTGTCAGAGTCAGAGTCCTGACCTTCTGGAGTGTCCCAGTCAGAGTCCTGACCTTCTGGAGTGACCCAGTCAGAGTCCTGACCTTCTGGAGTGGTCCAGTCAGAGTCCTGACCTTCTGGAGTGGTCCAGTCAGAGTCCTGACCTTATGGAGTGGTCCAGTCAGAGTCCTGACCTTCTGGAGTGACCCAGTCAGAGTCCTGACCTCAAACCGATTGAGATGCTGTTGCATGACCTCAAGAGATAGGTTCACACTAGACATCCCAAGAATATTGTTGAACTGAAACAGTTTTGTAAAAAGGAATGGCCCTAAAATTACTCCTGACCGTTGTGCAGGTCTGAACCTCAACTAAAGAAAAAAGTTTGGTTGAGGTGATTGCTGCCAAAGGGGGGGGGGGGGGGGGGGGTCAACCAGTTATTAAATCTAGAATCTATCACATTCTTTTCCCACCATGCACTGTGAATGGTTCCACGGTGTGTTCAATAAAGACATTAGTGTGTTATTAGTTTAGATCAAGTTATATGACCAATTTCTGCAGAAATCCAGGTAATTCCAAAGGGTTCACATACTTCTCTTGCCTCTGTAATGTTTAGTGCTATAGTTCTATGTTAATGTTCAGTGTTCTAGTTCTATGTTAATGTTTAGTGCTATAGTTCTGTGTTAATGTTTAGTGCTATAGTTCTGTGTTAATGTTTAGTGTTCTAGTTCTATGTTAATGTTTAGTGTTCTAGTTCTATGTTAATGTTTAGTGTTCTAGTTCTATGTTAATGTTTAGTGTTCTAGTTCTATGTTAATGTTCAGTGTTCTAGTTCTATGTTAATGTTTAGTGTTCTAGTTCTATGTTAATGTAATGTTCAGTGTTCTAGTTCTATGTTAATGTTCAGTGTTCTAGTTCTATGTTAATGTTCAGTGTTCTAGTTCTATGTTAATGTTCAGTGTTCTAGTTCTATGTTAATGTTTAGTGTTCTAGTTCTATGTTAATGTTCAGTGTTCTAGTTCTATGTTAATGTTTAGTGTTCTAGTTCTATGTTAATGTTCAGTGTTCTAGTTCTATGTTAATGTTCAGTGTTATAGTTCTATGTTAATGTTCATTGTTCTAGTTCTATGTTAATCAGTGTTCTAGTTCTATGTTAATGTTCAGTGTTCTAGTTCTATGTTAATGTTTAGTGTTCTAGTTCTATGTTAATGTTTAGTGTTATAGTTCTGTGTTAATGTTCAGCGTTATAGTTCTATGTTAATGTTCAGTGTTCTAGTTCTATGTTAATGTTCAGTGTTCTAGTTCTATGTTAATCAGTGTTATAGTTCTGTGTTAATGTTCAGCGTTTTAGTTCTATGTTAATCAGCGTTATAGTTCTATGTTAATCAGCGTTATAGTTCTATGTTAATCAGCGTTATAGTTCTATGTTAATCAGCGTTATAGTTCTATGTTAATCAGTGTTATAGTTCTATGTTAATCAGCGTTATAGTTCTATGTTAATCAGTGTTATAGTTCTATGTTAATCAGTGTTATAGTTCTATGTTAATCAGCGTTACAGTTCTATGTTAATCAGCGTTATAGTTCTATGTTAATCAGTGTTATAGTTCTATGTTAATCAGCGTTATAGTTCTATGTTAATCAGCGTTATAGTTCTATGTTAATCAGCGTTATAGTTCTATGTTAATCAGCGTTATAGTTCTATGTTAATCAGCGTTATAGTTCTATGTTAATCAGCGTTATAGTTCTATGTTGATGTAATTGGATTGAACCACTTCCGACACATTTCCCTCTTTGTTAAATTTGATAGAATCCCAAATTCTATTTGGCCCATGGCCTCAAGTTTAATTTAGGTGAAGGGCATGCCTCGTTTTTCTCTATCCCTCTTAGCCATGGGCCCCACACACAGCTGCTGTTTTAATAATGTGTGTGTGTGTGTGTGTGTGTGTGTGTGTGTGTGTGTGTGTGTGTGTGTGTGTGTGTGTGTGTGTGTGTGTGTGTGCGTGTGCATGCTTGCGTGTGTGTGTGTGTTTTAGTGTGTTTAGAAACCCCAGCATGACTCGGGGGATCCTGGCTGTAAGATTTATTACACCTCACACACCCTTTTGGCTTCTTAAAAAATAGCTACTTAAGAATTAATGTTAAACAGTCCAAGGGCTCTCCACTTTGGAAGGAACTAAATTAACCTACAAACTTAAAGTTCAGATCTTTTTGTCTTCAGTCCAGACACCAGAAAATCTGACAGAACATAAAGCATATATTAACATTGTTTAACAGCTTCAAGCTACAGGAGAGAAGACTACATTATTATTGTTTAACAGCTTCAAGCTACAGGAGAGGAGAGGAGACTACATTATTATTGTTTAACAGCTTCAAGCTACAGGAGAGGAGACTACATTATCATTGTTTAACAGCTTCAAGCTACAGGAGAGGAGACTACATTATCATTGTTTAACAGCTACAAGCTACAGGAGAGGAGACTACATTATCATTGTTTAACAGCTACAAGCTACAGGAGAGGAGACTACATTATCATTGTTTAACAGCTTCAAGCTACAGCTGAGGAGACTACATTATTATTGTTTAACAGCTTCAAGCTACAGGAGAGGAGACTACATTATTATTGTTTAACAGCTTCAAGCTACAGGAGAGAAGAGGAGACTACATTATTATTGTTTAACAGCTTCAAGCTACAGGAGAGGAGACTACATTATCATTGTTTAACAGCTTCAAGCTACAGGAGAGGAGACTACATTATTATTGTTTAACAGCTTCAAGCTACAGGAGAGGAGACTACATTATTATTGTTTAACAGCTACAAGCTACAGGAGAGGAGACTACATTATTATTGTTTAACAGCTACAAGCTACAGGAGAGGAGACTACATTATTATTGTTTAACAGCTTCAAGCTACAGGAGAGGAGACTACATTATCATTGTTTAACAGCTTCAAGCTACAGGAGAGGAGAGGAGACTACATTATCATTGTTTAACAGCTTCAAGCTACAGGAGAGGAGACTACATTATCATTGTTTAACAGCTTCAAGCTACAGGAGAGGAGAGGAGACTACATTATCATTGTTTAACAGCTTCAAGCTACAGGAGAGGAGAGGAGACTACATTATCATTGTTTAACAGCTACAAGCTACAGGAGAGAAGACTACATTATCATTGTTTAACAACTACAAGCTACAGGAGAGAAGAGGAGACTACATTAATATTGTTCAACAGCTACAAGCTACAGGAGAGAAGACTACATTATCATTGTTTAACAGCTACAAGCTACAGGAGAGGAGACTACATTATCATTGTTTAACAGCTTCAAGCTACAGGAGAGAAGAGGAGACTACATTAATATTGTTCAACAGCTACAAGCTACAGGAGAGAAGAGAAGACTACATTATCATTGTTTAACAGCTACAAGCTACAGGAGAGAAGAGGAGACTACATTATCATTATTTAACAGCTACAAGCTACAGGAGAGAAGACTACATTATCATTGTTTAACAGCTACAAGCTACAGGAGAGAAGACTACGTTAACATTGTTTAACAGCTACAAGCTGCAGGAGAGGAGACTACATTATCACTTGTATTATCATCTACATTTATGATGAGTATTTATGTTGAATGATGTGGCTATGCAAAATCACTGGATGTTTTAGGAACTAGTGAATGTAACGCACCAATGTAAACTCCTATTTTGATAAATATTAACTTCATCAAACAAAACATACCTGTATTGTGTAACATGAAGTCCTATGAGTGTCATCTGATGAAGATGATCAAAGGTTAGTGATTAATTTTTATCTCTATGTGTGGTTTTTGTGACTCTGGCTGGAAAATCTTTGGCTGGAAAAACTGCTGTGTTTTTCTGTGGCTATGTGGTGACCTAACATAATCGTTTGTGGTGCTTTTGCTGTAAAGCATATTTGAAATCGGACACTGTGGTGGGTTTAACAACAAGATTAGCTTTAAATTGGTATGAGATACATGTATGTTTGAGGAATTTTAATTATGAGATTTTTTATGTTTTGAAATTGGCGCCCTACACTTTGACTGGCTGTTGTCATATCGCTCCCGTTAACGGGGATTGCAGCCATATTAACAGCTACAAGCTACAGGAGAGAAGAGAAGACTACATTAACATTGTTTAACAGCTACAAGCTACAAGCTACAGGAGAGAAGACTACATTGTTTAACAGCTACAAGCTACAGGAGAGGAGACTTCATTAATAACTTTTCATTTTCATAAGTGTGCTCTCTCCTCAAACAATAGCATGGTATTATTTCACTGTAATAGCTACTGTACATTTGACAGTGCAGTTAGACTAACAACCTCATGCTAATCACATTAGCCTACGTTAGCTCAACTGCCCCGTTTAAGGGACACCGAACCCGAAGTTTTACAGCTACATAATACAGGAGAGGAGAGGAGAGAAGAGGAGAGAAGAGCAGAGAAGAGCAGAGAAGGGAAGAGAAGAGGATGGAAGAGGAGAGAAGAGGATGGAAGAGGAGAGAAGAGGAGGGAAGAGGAGAGAAGGGAAGAGGTGAGAAGAGGAGTGAAGGGAAGAGGTGAGAAGAGGAGAGAAGGGAAGAGAAGAGGAGGGAAGAGGAGAGAAGGGGAGCGAAGGGAAGAGGTGAGAAGAGGAGAGAAGGGAAGAGGTGAGAAGAGGAGAGAAGGGAAGAGGAGAGAAGGGAAGAGGTGAGAAGAGGAGAGAAGAGGAGAGAAGGGAAGAGAAGGGAAGAGGTGAGAAGAGGTGAGAAGAGGAGAGAAGAGAAGAGGAGAGAAGGGGAGAGAAGGGAAGAGGTGAGAAGAGGAGAGAAGAGGAGAGAAGAGGAGAGAAGGGAAGAGGTGAGAAGGGGAGCGACGGGAAGAGGTGAGAAGAGGAGAGAAGGGAAGAGGTGAGAAGAGGAGAGAAGGGAAGAGGTGAGAAGGGGAGAGGTGAGAAGAGGAGAGAAGGGAAGAGGTGAGAAGAGGAGAGAAGAGGAGAGAAGGGAAGAGGTGAGAAGAGGAGAGGTGAGAAGAGGAGAGAAGGGAAGAGGAGAGAAGAGGAGAGAAGAGGAGAGAAGAGGAGAGAAGGGAAGAGATGAGAAGAGGAGAGAAGGGGAGAGAAGAGGAGAGAAGAGGAGGGAAGAGGAGAGAAGAGGAGAGAAGGGAAGAGAAGAGGAGAGAAGGGAAGAGGAGAGAAGAGATGGGAAGGGAAGGGAAGAGGTGAGAAGAGAAGGGGAGGGGAGAGGAGAGGAGAGGAGAGGAGAGGAGAGGAGAGGAGAGGAGAGGAGGGAAGAGGTGAGAAGAGGAGGGAAGAGGAGGGAAGGGAAGAGGTGAGAAGGGAAGAGGTGAGAAGGTAAGAGGTGAGAAGAGGAGAGAAGAGGAGGGAAGAGGAGAAAGGGAAGAGGTGAGAAGAGGAGAGAAGAGGAGGAAAGAGGAGAGAAGAGGAGAGAAGAGCAGGGAAGAGGAGAGAAGGGAAGAGGAGAGAAGAGAAGGGAAGAGGAGAGAAGGGAAGAGAAGAGGAGAGAAGGGAAGAGGAGAGAAGAGGAGGGAAGGGAAGAGGTGAGAAGGGAAGGGAAGGGAAGGGAAGAGGAGAGAAAGGAAGGGAAGAGGAGAGAAGAGAAGAGGGGAGAAGAGGAGAGGAGAGGAGAGAAGAGAAGAGAAGAGAAGAGAAGGGAAGAGGAGAGAAGAGAAGGGAAGAGGAGAGAAGAGGAGAAGAGAGAAGGGAAGAGGTGAGAAGGGAAGAGGAGGGAAGAGGTGAGAAGGGAAGAGGAGAGAAGAGGAGAGAAGAGAAGGGAAGAGGAGAGACGAGAAGGGAAGAGGAGAGAAGAGGAGAGGAGAGAAGGGAAGAGGTGAGAAGGGAAGAGGAGGGAAGAGGAGAGAAAGGAAGGGAAGAGGAGAGGAGAGGAGAGGAGAGGAGAGGAGAGAAGGGAAGGGAAGAGGAGAGAAGAGAAGAGGAGAGAAGAGAAGAGAAGAGGAGAGAAGAGAAGGGGAGGGGAGAGGAGAGGAGAGAAGGGAAGAGGAGAGGAGAGAAGGGAAGAGGAGAGAAGGGAAGGGAAGGGAAGAGGAGAGAAAGGAAGGGAAGAGGAGAGGAGAGGAGGGAAGAGGAGAGAAGGGAAGAGGTGAGAAGAGGAGTGAAGGGAAGAGGTGAGAAGAGGAGAGAAGGGAAGAGAAGAGGAGGGAAGAGGAGAGAAGGGGAGCGAAGGGAAGAGGTGAGAAGAGGAGAGAAGGGAAGAGGTGAGAAGAGGAGAGAAGGGAAGAGGTGAGAAGAGGAGAGAAGAGGAGAGAAGAGGAGAGAAGGGAAGAGAAGGGAAGAGGTGAGAAGAGGTGAGAAGAGGAGAGAAGAGGAGAGAAGAGAAGAGGAGAGAAGGGGAGAGAAGGGAAGAGGTGAGAAGAGGAGAGAAGAGGAGAGAAGAGGAGAGAAGGGAAGAGGTGAGAAGGGGAGCGACGGGAAGAGGTGAGAAGAGGAGAGAAGGGAAGAGGTGAGAAGAGGAGAGAAGGGAAGAGGTGAGAAGGGGAGAGGTGAGAAGAGGAGAGAAGGGAAGAGGTGAGAAGAGGAGAGAAGAGGAGAGAAGGGAAGAGGTGAGAAGAGGAGAGGTGAGAAGAGGAGAGAAGGGAAGAGGAGAGAAGAGGAGAGAAGAGGAGAGAAGAGGAGAGAAGGGAAGAGATGAGAAGAGGTGAGAAGGGGAGAGAAGAGGAGAGAAGAGGAGGGAAGAGGAGAGAAGAGGAGAGAAGGGAAGAGAAGAGGAGAGAAGGGAAGAGGAGAGAAGAGATGGGAAGGGAAGGGAAGAGGTGAGAAGAGAAGGGGAGAGGAGAGGAGAGGAGAGGAGAGGAGAGGAGAGGAGAGGAGAGGAGAGGAGAGGAGAGGAGAGGAGAGGAGAGGAGAGGAGAGGAGAGGAGAGGAGAGGAAGAGGTGAGAAGAGGAGGGAAGAGGAGGGAAGGGAAGAGGTGAGAAGGGAAGAGGAGAGAAGGGAAGAGGTGAGAAGAGGAGAGAAGAGGAGGGAAGAGGAGAAAGGGAAGAGGTGAGAAGAGGAGAGAAGAGGAGGAAAGAGGAGAGAAGAGGAGAGAAGAGGAGAGAAGAGCAGGGAAGAGGAGAGAAGAGGAGAGAAGGGAAGAGAAGAGGAGAGAAGGAAGAGGAGAGAAGAGGAGGGAAGGGAAGAGGTGAGAAGGGAAGGGAAGGGAAGGGAAGAGGAGAGAAAGGAAGGGAAGAGGAGAGAAGAGGAGAGAAGAGGAGAGGAGAGAAGAGAAGAGAAGAGAAGAGAAGGAAGGGAAGAGGAGAGACGAGAAGGGAAGAGGAGAGAAGAGGAGAGGAGAGAAGGGAAGAGGTGAGAAGGGAAGAGGAGGGAAGAGGAGAGAAAGGAAGGGAAGAGGAGAGGAGAGGAGAGAAGGGAAGGGAAGAGGAGAGAAGAGAAGAGGAGAGAAGGGAAGAGGAGAGAAGAGAAGGGGAGGGGAGAGGAGAGGAGAGAAGGGAAGAGGAGAGGAGAGAAGGGAAGAGGAGAGAAGGGAAGGGAAGGGAAGAGGAGAGAAAGGAAGGGAAGAGGAGAGGAGAGGAGAGAAGGGAAGTGAAGAGGAGAGAAGAGAAGAGGAGGGGAGAGGAGAGAAAGGAAGGGAAGAGGAAAGGAGAGGAGAGAAGGGAAGGGAAGAGGAGAGAAGAGAAGAGGAGTGGAGAGGAGAGAAGAGAAGGAATGTGTACGTACTGCTAGACCCATCCATACCTTCTAACACTTCTCTGTAAAGTCGTTTTATATCTTGGCACGTGCTGATATAGTTATAACGTTAGTGAGAACATTAGTGACAATGTGTTAGTGATTCTAACAGCATTCAGACTGAGGTTGTCTCGTGTTGTGATTAATACACGTGACTGCTTCTCTCTCCATTTAATAATATTTAATAATATTAGCCTTAGTCTTAATGAGATGCAGCAACAAAGGCTTATTCAATTAACTTCCAGGATGATAGCGTCTTCGTCTGGAGGGCTTGTCTCTGGCCACTCAGAGCTCATCAAATATACACCATCTTTTTTGACTGATTATTCACATTGTTCCTAGTAATTAGTACAACATGCATAAGAGACGTTCTCTTGGGGTGGATGGCCAGTCATCCTGTCATATGAAAGAGGTTATCTAGCCTTGGCTCAGACACTCTGGCTACAGTCCCTTAAATGATTCAAAACCCCTTTAATTGGTACAGTTGCGGGCGGGGCAGTCTTTTATCGCCAAGGTTACCGCGCCCTAGTGTTCTCGCAGCGTTTTCCCGGCATCATGGCACGTCAGGTTTGATTTACATCCTTCATCCCCCCTCCCTTTCCACTTTCCTCTCCTCCTCTCCTCTCCTCCCGCTCCTCTCCTCCCCCTTCTCTACAGGCCTCCTCCACCTTAATCTGCTGTTATATACAGGCCTCCTCCACCTTAATCTGCTGTTATATACAGGCCTCCTCCACCCTTAATCTGCTGTTATATACAGGCCTCCTCCACCTTAATCTGCTGTTATATACAGGCCTCCTCCACCTTAATCTGCTGTTATATACAGGCCTCCTCCACCTTAATCTGCTGTTATATACAGGCCTCCTCCACCTTAATCTGCTGTTATATACAGGCCTCCTCCACCTTACTCTGCTGTTATATACAGGCCTCCTCCACCTTAATCTGCTGTTATATACAGGCCTCCTCCACCTTAATCTGCTGTTATATACAGGCCTCCTCCACCTTAATCTGCTGTTATATACAGGCCTCCTCCACCTTTCATCTGCTGTTATATACAGGCCTCCTCCACCTTAATCTGCTGTTATATACAGGCCTCCTCCACCTTAATCTGCTGTTATATACAGGCCTCCTCCACCTTAATCTGCTGTTATATACAGGCCTCCTCCACCTTAATCTGCTGTTATATACAGGCCTCCTCCACCTTAATCTGCTGTTATATACAGGCCTCCTCCACCTTAATCTGCTGTTATATACAGGCCTCCTCCACCTTAATCTGCTGTTATATACAGGCCTCCTCCACCTTTCATCTGCTGTTATATACAGGCCTCCTCCACCTTAATCTGCTGTTATATACAGGCCTTATCCACCTTTCATCTGCTGTTATATACAGGCCTCCTCCACCTTAATCTGCTGTTATATACAGGCCTCCTCCACCTTTCATCTGCTGTTATATACAGGCCTCCTCCACCTTAATCTGCTGTTATATACAGGCCTCCTCCACCTTAATCTGCTGTTATATACAGGCCTCCTCCACCTTAATCTGCTGTTATATACAGGCCCTGTGGGATAGAGAGACGGATCTACATTCAGTCCCTGGGCAGGTTATACCAGCCAACCTCAACTCATTGGGATAGAGAGACGGATCTACATTCAGGCCCTGGGCAGGTTATACCAGCCAACCTCAACTCATTGGGATAGAGAGACGGACACACATTCAGGCCCTGGGCAGGTTATACCAGCCAACCTCAACTCATTGGGATAGAGAGACGGACCCACATTCAGGCCCTGGGCAGGTTATACCAGCCAACCTCAACTCACTGGGATAGAGAGACGGACCCACATTCAGGCCCTGGGCAGGTTATACCAGCCAACCTCAACTCATTGGGATAGAGAGACGGACCCACATTCAGGCCCTGGGCAGGTTATACAAGCCAACCTCAACTCACTGGGATAGAGAGACGGACCCACATTCAGGCCCTGGGCAGGTTATACCAGCCAACCTCAACTCATTGGGATAGAGAGACGGACCCACATTCAGGCCCTGGGCAGGTTATACCAGCCAACCTCAACTCATTGGGATAGAGAGACGGACCCACATTCAGGCCCTGGGCAGGTTATACCAGCCAACCTCAACTCACTGGGATAGAGAGACGGACCCACACTCAGGCCCTGGGCAGGTTATACCAGCCAACCTCAACTCATTGGGATAGAGAGACGGACACACATTCAGGCCCTGGGCAGGTTATACCAGCCAACCTCAACTCATTGGGATAGAGAGACGGACCCACATTCAGGCCCTGGGCAGGTTATACCAGCCAACCTCAACTCATTGGGATAGAGAGACGGACCCACATTCAGGCCCTGGGCAGGTTATACCAGCCAACCTCAACTCATTGGGATAGAGAGACGGACTCACATTCAGGCCCTGGGCAGGTTATACCAGCCAACCTCAACTCATTGGGATAGAGAGACGGACCCACATTCAGGCCCTGGGCAGGTTATACCAGCCAACCTCAACTCACTGGGATAGAGAGACGGACCCACATTCAGGCCCTGGGCAGGTTATACCAGCCAACCTCAACTCATTGGGATAGAGAGACGGACCCACATTCAGGCCCTGGGCAGGTTATACCAGCCAACCTCAACTCACTGGGATAGAGAGACGGACCCACATTCAGGCCCTGGGCAGGTTATACCAGCCAACCTCAACTCATTGGGATAGAGAGACGGACCCACATTCAGGCCCTGGGCAGGTTATACCAGCCAACCTCAACTCATTGGGATAGAGAGACGGACCCACATTCAGGCCCTGGGCAGGTTATACCAGCCAACCTCAACTCACTGGGATAGAGAGACGGACCCACATTCAGGCCCTGGGCAGGTTATACCAGCCAACCTCAACTCACTGGGATAGAGAGACGGACCCACATTCAGGCCCTGGGCAGGTTATACCAGCCAACCTCAACTCACTGGGATAGAGAGACGGACTCACATTCAGGCCCTGGGCAGGTTATACCAGCCAACCTCAACTCATTGGGATAGAGAGACGGACCCACATTCAGGCCCTGGGCAGGTTATACCAGCCAACCTCAACTCATTGGGATAGAGAGACGGACTCACATTCAGGCCCTGGGCAGGTTATACCAGCCAACCTCAACTCACTGGGATAGAGAGACGGACCCACATTCAGGCCCTGGGCAGGTTATACCAGCCAACCTCAACTCACTGGGATAGAGAGACGGACCCACATTCAGGCCCTGTGGGTTAGAGAGACGGACCTACATTCAGGCCCTGTGGGATAGAGAGACGGACCCACACTCAGACAAACAGACAGAGGAAAGTACATACAGGGTGGATAACTGATGTAGCATTGTGGCATATTGGCAGCTGTTACATTGGTACAGTGACTTGGATGGAAAAGCTTCCACAAACTTACTAAGTGTTTTCACAAAGAGAAAGGTATCTTTCTGGCCTGCAGGCTTTCATCAGCCTTCTTGCAGAGGGGACAGAGAGAGACATTTCAACTACAGAGGGGACAGAGGGAGACATTTCAACTACAGAGGGGACAGAGGGAGACATTTCAACTACAGAGGGGACAGAGGGAGACATTTCAACTACAGAGGGGACAGAGGGAGACATTTCAACAGAGGGGACAGAGGGAGACATTTCAACTACAGAGGGGACAGAGGGAGACATTTCAACTACAGAGGGGACAGAGGGAGACATTTCAACTACAGAGGGGACAGAGGGAGACATTTCAACTACAGAGGGGACAGAGGGAGACATTTCAACTACAGAGGGGACAGAGGGAGACATTTCAACTACAGAGGGGACAGAGGGAGACATTTCAACTACAGAGGGGACAGAGGGAGACATTTCAACTACAGAGGGGACAGAGGGGACAGAGGGAGACATTTCAACAACAGAGTGGACAGAGGGGACAGAGGGAGACATTTCAACAACAGAGTGGACAGAGGGGACAGAGGGAGACATTTCAACTACAGAGGGGACATAGGGAGACATTTCAACTACAGAGGGGACAGAGGGAGACATTTCAACAACAGAGGAGACATTTCAACTACAGAGGGGACAGAGGGAGACATTTCAACAACAGAGGGGACAGAGAGAGACATTTCAACTACAGAGGGGACAGAGGGAGACATTTCAACAGAGGGGACAGAGGGAGACATTTCAACTACAGAGGGGACAGAGGGAGACATTTCAACTACAGAGGGGACAGAGGGAGACATTTCAACTACAGAGGGGACAGAGGGAGACATTTCAACAACAGAGGAGACATTTCAACTACAGAGGGGACAGAGGGAGACATTTCAACAACAGAGGGGACAGAGAGAGACATTTCAACTACAGAGGGGACAGAGGGAGACATTTCAACAGAGGGGACAGAGGGAGACATTTCAACTACAGAGGGGACAGAGGGAGACATTTCAACTACAGAGGGGACAGAGGGAGACATTTCAACTACAGAGGGGACAGAGGGAGACATTTCAACTACAGAGGGGACAGAGGGAGACATTTCAACAGAGGGGACAGAGGGAGACATTTCAACAGAGGGGACAGAGGGAGACATTTCAACTACAG
>NW_022263358.1:52386-59513 GCF_002021735.2 Oncorhynchus kisutch
GTCAGGATAGAGGGAAGGATGATTGGAGCAAAATACAGAGAGATCATTGATGAAAACCTGCTCCAGAGCGCTCATTACTTCAGACTGGTGTGAAGTTTCACCTTCCAACAGGGGAACGACCCTAATCACACAGCCCTCCACAAATACAGATGTGCCAAGCTTGTAGCGTCAAACCCAAGAAGACTCGAGGCTGTAATCGCTGCCAAAGGTGCTTCAACGAAGTACTGAATAAAGGGTCTGAATACTTATGTAAATATTTTTGGGGGGGACAAAAATGTCTAAATTGCAGTTATTATTTTGTCATTATGGGATATTGTGTGTAGATTGATGAGGGGGGGAAACTGTTTAAGACATTTTATAATAAGTCTGTAACATAAAAAAATCTGTAAAAATGTGAAGGGGTCTGAATATTTTCCAAATGGACTGTAGACTCACTCTTCAAAATCAGGAGATAGATTCCTGCCCTGTGGGCCGTTCTGGCTCGGACAAGGCTACTTTGTAGGGAAGAGATACAGATTCATTCAACAACATTTATGGACAGCAAGTATTTAAATGATAAAGTATGAAGATTTGACATTGTCCCTGTCCAGAATGAGGCTACAGTGAGCTGAGCTGTCCATGGTGCTGTTCTTTAAGAGAGAGAGACACAGAGAGTGAGACACAGAGAGGGAGACAGACAGACAGAGAGAGCGAGAGAGAGAGGAGAGAGCTGTCCATGGTGCTGTTCTTTAGGAAAGAGAGAGAGAGGTTGTGCTGTCCATGGTGCTGTTCTTTAGGAGAGAGAGAGAGAGAGAGAGAGAGGTTGTGCTGTCCATGGTGCTGTTCTTTAGGAGAGAGAGAGAGAGGTTGTGCTGTCCATGTTGCTGTTCTTTAGGAGAGAGAGAGAGAGAGGTTGTGCTGTCCATGGTGCTGTTCTTTAGGAGAGAGAGAGAGAGAGAGAGAGAGAGAGACAGAGAGAGAGAGAGAGAGAGAGAGAGAGAGATTGTGCTGTCCATGGTGCTGTTCTTAAGGAGAGAGAGAGAGAGAGAGAGAGAGAGAGAGAGAGAGAGAGAGAGAGAGGTTGTGCTGTCCATGGTGCTGTTCTTTAGGAGAGAGAGAGAGAGAGAGAGAGAGAGAGAGAGAGAGACAGAGAGAGAGAGAGAGAGAGAGAGGTTGTGCTGTCCATGGTGCTGAAGTTCCTGGCATTCTGTAAACAATAGTTACAGAGTTAGATATAAAAACAAACTCTCTGAACCAATTAAATAGACACTTTCTGATGGCCCAGGGCCTGTCTATTCCCAACTCTCACCGAGTCCCAAACTAAAATCTACATTTTGGCGAGAGCCCAACAAATCAACTGTATTTACTCTGTGGTGCATCCTCCCTCCACCTCGTCTCAAATCCTAGTTTGACATGTTGACAAGAGTGTACGTCCCACATAACACCATATATAGTGCACTACTTTTATTTTTTTTACCAGAGTTCTATAGGTCCTGGTCAGAAGTAGGGCACTAAGTAGGGCACCTATTCACTATATAGTGCACTACTTTTTACCAGAGCCCTATATGACCTGTTCAGAAGTAGGGCACTAAGGAATAAGGTGCCATTTGGAACACAGGCAGTCCAGGATTAATTATCAGGAAATGAAAGAATCTAGTAACATGACCTCAGGTACAACCCAAAGGACGTCCCTCCACCTACCCAAGGACGTCAGAGTACAAAAATCAGTTAACCACCTAACTAAGGAACTCAATTTAACCTTGCGCAATACTCTAGATGCAGTTGCACCCCTAAAAACTAAAAACATTTCTCATAAGAAACTAGCTCCCTGGTATACATAAAATACCCGAGCTCTGAAACAAGCTCAAATCAAATCAAATCTAATTTTATTTGTCACATACACATGGTTAGCAGATGTTAATGCGAGTGTAGCGAAATGCTTGTGCTTCTAGTTCCGACAATGCAGTAATAACCAACAAGTAATCTAACTAACAATTCCAAAACTACTGTCTTATACACAGTGTAAGGGGATAAAGAATATGTACATAAGGATATATGAATGAGTGATGGTACAGAGCAGCATAGGCAAGATACAGTAGATGATATCGAGTACAGTATATACATATGAGATGAGTATGTAAACAAAGTGGCATAGTTAAAGTGGCTAGTGATACATGTATTACATAAGGATGCAGTCGATGATATAGAGTACAGTATATACGTATGCATATGAGATGAATAATGTAGGGTAAGTAACATTATATAAGGTAGCATTGTTTAAAGTGGCTAGTGATATATTTACATCATTTCCCATCATTTCCCATTATTAAAGTGGCTGGAGTTGAGTCAGTGTCATTGTCAGTGTGTTGGCAGCAGCCACTCAATGTTAGTGGTGGCTGTTTAACAGTCTGATGGCCTTGAGATAGAAGCTGTTTTTCAGTCTCTCGGTCCCAGCTTTGATGCACCTGTACTGACCTCGCCTTCTGGATGATAGCGGGGTGAACAGGCAGTGGCTCGGGTGGTTGATGTCCTTGATGATCTTTATGGCCTTCCTGTAACATCGGGTGGTGTAGGTGTCCTGGAGGGCAGGTAGTTTGCCCCCGGTGATGCGTTGAAAATTGGAACGGAAATTGGAACGGAAATGCAACGGAAATTGGAAATTGGAAATTGGAACGGAAATGGCACCACACCAAACTGGAAGTCTTCCGACTAGCTTGGAAAGACAGTACCGTGCAGTATCGAAGAGCCCTCACTGCTGCTCGATCATCCTATTTTTCCACCTTAATTGAGGAAAATAAGAACAATCCTAAATATATTTTTGATACTGTTGCAAAGCTAACTAAAAAGCAGCATTCCCCAAGAGAGGATGGCTTTCACTTCAGCAGTAATACATTCATGAACTTCTTTGAGGAAAAGATCATGATCATTTGAAAGCAAATTACAGACTCCTCTTTAAATCTGCCTATTCCTCCTAAGCTCAGTTGTCCTGAGTCTGCACAACTCTGCCAGGACCTAGGATCAAGGGAGACACTCAAGTGTTTTAGTACTATATCTCTTGACACAATGATGAAAATGGCCCTCCTATGTTGAACATAATAAACGGCTCTCTATCCACCAGGTGTGAACCAAACTCACTAAAAGTGGCAGTAATAAAGCCTCTCTTGAAAAAGCCAAACCTTGACACAGGAAAAAAAAATCTATCGGCCTTTATCGCATCTCCCATTCCGCTCAGAAATGTTTGAAAAAGCTGTTGCGCAGCAACTCACTGCCTTCCTTAAACTCGGACAAAACAGAGATGCTTGTTCTAGGTCCCCTGAAACAAAGAGATCTTCTGTTGAATCTGACAATTCATCTTGATGGTGGTACAGTCGTCTCAAATGAAACTGAAGGACCTCGGCGTTACTCTGGACCCTGATCTCTCTTTCGACAAATATATCAACACTGTTTCAAGGACAGCTTTCTTCCATCTACGTAACATTGCAAAAATCAGAAACTTTCTGTCCAAAAATTATGCAGAAAAATGTATCCATTCTTTTGTCCCTTCTAGGTTAGACTACTGCAATGCTCCACTTTCCGGCTACCCGGATAAAGCACTAAATAAACTTCAGTTGGTGCTAAATACGGCTGCTAGAATCCTGACTAGAACCCAAACATGTGATCATATTACTCCAGTGCTAGCCTCTCTACACTGGCTTCCTGTTAAGGCAAGGGCTGATTTCAAGGTTTTACTGCTAACCTACAAAGCCTTACATGGGCTTGCTCCTACCTATCGTTCTGATTTGGTCCTGCCGTACATACCTACACGTACGATACGGTCACAAGACGCAGGCCTCCTAATTGTCCCAAGAATTTCTAAGCAAACAGCTGGAGGTAGGGTTTTCTCCTATAGAGCTCCCATGTGAGAGACACAGACTCGGTCTCAACTTTTAAGTCTATATTGAAGACTCATCTCTTCAGTAGGTCCTATGATTGAGTGTAGTCTGGCACAGGAGTGTGAAGGTGAACGGAAAGGCACTGGAGCAACGAACTGCCCTTGCTGTCTCTGCCTGGCCGGTTCCCCTCTTTCCACTGGGATTCTCTGCCTCTAACCCTATTACAGCGGCTGAGTCACTGGCATACTGGTGCTCTTCCATGCCGTCCCTAGGAGGGGTGCATCACTTGAGTGGGTTGAGTCACTGATGTGATCTTCCTATTTGCGTTGCCCCCCCCCCCCTGTCTAGGTTGCCACCCCCCTTGGGTTGTGCCGTGGGGGAGATCTTTGTGGGCTATACTCGGCCTTGTCTCAGGATGGTAAATTGGTGGTTGAAGATATCCCTCTAGTCGTGTGGGGGCTGTGCTTTGGCAAAGTGGGTGGGGTTATATCCTGCCTGTTTGGCCCTGTCCAGGGTTATCGTCGGACGGGGCCAGACCCCAGTGTCTTCCGACCCCTCCTGTCTCAGGCTCCAGTATTTATGCTGCAGTATTTTATGTGTCGGGGGGCTGGGGTCAGTCTGTTATATGTGGAGTATTTCTCCTGTCTTATCCGGTGTCCTGTGTAAATTTAAGTATGCTTTTCTAATTCTTTCTCTCTCTCAGAGGACCTGAGCCCTAGGACCATGCCTCAGGACTACCTGGCCTGATGACTCCTTGTTGTCCCCAGTCCACCTTTCCGTGCTGCTGCTCCAGTTTCAACTGTTCTGCCTGCGGCTATGGAACCCTGACCTGTTCACCGGACGTGCTACCTGTCCCAGACCTGCTGTTTTCAACTCTCTAGAGACAGCAGGAGTGGTAGAGATACTCTGAATGATCGGCTATGAAAAACCAACTGACATTTACTCCTGAGGTGATGACCGGTTGCACCCTCGACAACTACTGTGATTATTATTATTTGACCCTGGTCATCTATGAACATTTGAACGTCTTGGCAATGTTCTGTTATAATCTCCACCCAGCACAGCCAGAAGAGGACTGGCCACCCCTCATAGCCAAGTTGTTCTCTAGGTTTCTTCCTAGGTTTTGGCCTTTCTAGGGAGTTTTTCCTAGCTGTTTGGGATTTTAGGCTGGGTTTCTGTACAACAGTTTGAGATATCAGCTGATGTACGAAGGGCTTTATAAATAAATGTGATATTCAGACCCTATTCTATCTCCATGCGGATTGACTGTATCAACACGGAGAGAGGGGTAGGTTGAGCAGAAGGGGTAAGTTGAACAGAAGGGGTAGTTGAGCAGAAGGGGTAAGTTGAGCAGAAGGGGTAAGGTGAGCAGAAGGGGTAAGGTGAGCAGAAGGGGTAAGGTGAGCAGAAGGGGTAAGGTGAGCAGAAGGGGTTAAGTTGAGCAGAAGGGGTAAGGTGAGCAGAAGGGGTAAGGTGAGCAGAAGGGGTAAGGTGAGCAGAAGGGGTAAGGTGAGCAGAAGGGGTAAGGTGAGCAGAAGGGGTAAGTTGAGCAGAAGGGGTAAGGTGAGCAGAAGGGGTAAGTTGAGCAGAAGGGGTAAGGTGAGCAGAAGGGGTAAGGTGAGCAGAAGGGGTAAGGTGAGCAGAAGGGGTAAGGTGAGCAGAAGGGGTAAGGTGATCAGAAGGGGTAAGTTGAGCAGAAGGGTAAGGTGAGCAGAAGGGGTAAGGTGAGCAGAAGGGGTAAGGTGAGCAGAAGGGGTAAGTTGAGCAGAAGGGGTAAGGTGAGCAGAAGGGGTAAGGTGAGCAGAAGTTAAGCCACTCTTGTTTCTAGGAAACCATTTCATGGAGTTTTTGAAGGGAGAAACCACATGGAAAAAGTGTTAAGATAGTTAAGTCCAATAAACAGATTCTCACCAAGTCAAGTTAATTTATTGTGTTGTTTCATGATACTTGTGTAGATTTGGCACGGGCCTTCTTATCCTCAAAAAGTTCTAGTGCCTGTTATGGCAACTCTTGGCCTCCGTCCGCAAGGCACTACAGAGGTAGTGCAAACGGCCCAGTACATCACTGGGGCCAAGCTTCCTGCTATCCAGGACCTCTATACCAGGCGATGTCAGAGGAAGGCCTAAAAATTGTCAGACTCCAGCCACCCTAGTCATAGACTGTTTTCTCAGCTACTGCACGGCAAGCGTACCGGAGCGCCCAGTCTAGGTTCCAAGAGGCTTCTAAACAGCTTCTACCCCAAGCCATAAGACTCCTGAACACCTAATTAAACGGCTACCCAGGACTATTTACATTGCCCCCATCTTTACACCATGCTTCTCTCTGTTATCATCTATCATAGTCACTGAAATAACTCTACCTACATTTACATATTACTTCAATTACCTCAACTAACCGATGCCCCCACACATTGACTCAGTACCGGTACCCCAGTATATCGTCTCCACATTGACTCTGTACTGGTACACCCTGTATATAGTCTCCCACATTGACTCTGTACCGTAATACCTGTATATAGTCTGCACATTGACTCTGTACGTAATACCCTGTATATAGCCTCCACATTGACTCTGTACCGTAATACCCTGCATATAGCCTCCACATTGACTGTACCATAATACCCGTATATATCTCCACATTGACTCTGTACCGTAACACCCTGATAATATATCCCACATTGACTCTGTACTGTAACACCCTGTATGATCCTCCACATTGACTCTGTACCGTAACACCCTGTATATATCCTCCACATTGACTGTACCGTAACACCCTGTATATATCCTCCACATTGACTGTACCGTAACACCCTGTAATATAGCCTCCACATTGACTCTGTACCGTAACACCCTGGTATATAGCCTCCCACAATTGAGACTCTGTACCGTAACACCCTGTATATAGCCTTCCACATTGACTCGTAACCGTAAACACCCGTAATAAGTCTCCACATTGATCTCTGTACCGTAATACCCTGTATATGCCCTCCACATTGACTCTGTACCGTAACACCTGTATATTAGCCTCCACATGACTCTGTACCGTAAACCCTGTATATAGCCTCCACATGACTCGTACCGTAATACCTGTATATAGCTCCACATGACTCTGTACCGAATACCCTGTATAGCCTCACATTGACTCTGTACCGTAACACCCTGCATATAGCCTCCACAATTGACTCTGTACCGTAATACCCTGTATATAGTCTCCACATTGGACTGTACCTTAATTACCTGGTATATAGCCTCCACATTGACTCTGTACCGTATATAA
>NW_022263359.1:2500-61396 GCF_002021735.2 Oncorhynchus kisutch
GCCCTCTCTCTCTCTCTCTCTCTCTCTCTCTCTCTCTCTCTCTCTCTGTCTCTCTCTCTCTCTCATTTCCAGGCCCACACCAAAGTTACGTGTCATCGTCCTTGAATGTATAATTACAGTATAGTTATTGGCAGGTACAATAAAAACATGGAATTATTTTCTCAGTGGCAAATGCTCATTATATCACATCCTCCCCTCCACTCCTCCCCCTCCACTCCTCCCCCTCCACTCCTCCCCATGCTCTTTCTTCCTCTATTCCTCTCTTTCTTGCTCTCCCTACATTCATTCTCATTCTCTGCCCCTCTCTCTCTTTCCTCCCTTCTTCGTCCCCTGGGGGTTAATACCTACTTATCAGTACAACAACCCATACCTGTCCTCTCACACACACACACACACACACACTTCCCAGACTACTAAACTGCTAATGTGATATCGATGTTGCATATCCTTGTATCTATGCTCATTCCCCTGAAGTTATTATTCACCAGCAATGGCTCTAGACCAGAGTGGTAGCATGAGTCCCAAATGGATCCCTATTCCCTATATAGTGCCCTTCTTTTGACCAAAGCCGTATGGGCCCTGGTCAAATGTAGTGCAGCATGTAGGTTATAGGGTGCCATTTGGGATGCAGAACTGCTCATTAGCATGTTAGGTAGTTCTCCACCTCCCTCCTCTATCCTCTCTTATCCCTCCATATATTACCTGTTTCCTAACACCTAGATTGGAGGGTCTCGTAGTTCCTGGAGAGAGTAGCTTTTGAATATGTCAGGGCCACATTGCGCAAGTGTGTGTGTGTGCATGCGTGCTTGCGTGTGTGTGTTGGTGTGCACGTCAGGGGCTCATCATGTGAGTAGAATAACTTCCAGTCTAATCCCCATCAAGTCAAACTGCCAGACAGTGGTGTTGCATCAGAATATGCTCTCATGTGTTAACATGATGTGGCTCTCTTATGCTCTCTTATGCTCTCTTATGCTCTCTTAGGATAGACAAGGAGGTAGTTTACAACTTTCAGGATGGCGGGCGACATGGCTCTGAACTCATGACCCGTGTAGTACTGGAGGTGGGTTGGGTATTGGGTCGAGTCCCGTCCCTTTACCTGGTAACCTCGTGGATGCCATGTGGAGAGTCTTTTACCTTTAACAAATGCATCCTGACCCTCCCTAGGAGGCACATAGCCTTCCTCTCTCCTTGCAGCAAGCTGTAGTTAAATCAAAAATATGAACACTGTCATTTAGAGAAATGGGGGCCGTCATTGTAAAGTATATAGGCCTTGTTCTTATCCAATCTGCATCCCTCTGTGCAAGCTCTCACAGTCTCAATGCAGAATTAGACGTTTTGTACTCTTCTCCGAATGTCACATTTCTAAGTTGCTCCAATGTTCATCTTTCGAAGGTAATGGTTAAGTATTCAGGTTCTGGATAGGGTTAAAGCATTACGTTTAGGCACTCATTCAGAATGGTTAAGTTAAGGGTTAGGTTTTGGGATAGAAAAATAAATAAATGAAAGAGTGCCGACCGATGGGATTGAACACATGACCTTCTGATCCAGAGTCATGGGAAATAACGCTCACTGTTGCCCCCGACGTCCTCAGGACATGAACAGTCGTCCAATTTCGAAGTCAATCTTGAGCGATATAGCTGCCCATACATAGAGACATGCACAGAGACATGCACAGAGTCATGCACAGAGACATAAACATAGACATACACAGAGACAGGCACAGAGACATGCACAGAGACAGGCACAGAGACATGCACAGAGACATGCACAGAGACATACACAGAGACATGCACAGAGACAGGCACAGAGACAGGCACAGAGACATGCACAGAGACATAAACATAGACATACACAGAGACAGGCACAGAGACATACACAGAGACATACACAGAGACATGCACAGAGACATAAACATAGACATACACAGAGACAGGCACAGAGACATACACAGAGACATGCACAGAGAACAGGCACAGAGACAGGCACAGAGACATGCCAGCACTGAATTGTAGCATATGGCTCTCTTACTTTAACTTCCCCCTTATAGAGAACAGCATATGCTGCTCTTTAAGAGGTTTCTCTTAGATCCTGCCAAGTCTTCTTCTCCTAATGATGAGTGTATTTTACACCAGATGTGGCTCTCCTACTGGCAGTGTCTCAAATGACACCCTATTCCCTATTATCTCATAGGGCTCTGGTCAAAAGTAGTGCACTATAAAGACAATAGTGTGTCACTGGGACAGAGACACTGGCTTCTTACTCCTACAGTGAAGAGAAGCTGAAGTGAGATGAACAGGTTTTGTAGCTAATCAACATGTGATGTTGTTTTCGTCTGTTTTCTATGTGGCTATTTTTGTACTGTTCTGTTTTATGTGTGTTTTGCATGTCTTTGGTCATTAGCAAACGCTCTGATCCAGAGTGAGTTACAGGCGCAATTAGGACTGCTCAAGGGCACATCCAGAGATTTTTCACATAGTCGGCTCGGGGATTCGAACCAGCAACCTTTCGGTTACTGACCCAACACTCTTAAGCGCTATAAGGAGTTCCCTATGTCCTGTGCCTCCTTATAAGGAGTTCCCTATGTCCTGTGCCACCTTATAAGGAGTTCCCTATGTCCTGTGCTGCCTTATAAGGAGTTCCCTATGTCCTGTGCTGCCTTATAAGGAGTTCCCTATGTCCTGTGCCTCATTATAAGGAGTTCCCTATGTCCTGTGCCTCCTTATAAGGAGTTCCTTATGTCCTGTGCTGCCTTATAAGGAGTTCCCTATGTCCTGTGCCTCCTTATAAGGAGTCCCCTATGTCCTGTGCAGCCTATAAGGAGTTCCCTATGTCCTGTGCCTCCTTATAAGGAGTTCCCTATGTCCTGTGCTGCCTTATAAGGAGTTCCCTATGTCCTGTGCTGCCTTATAAGGAGTTCCCTATGTCCTGTGCTGCCTTATAAGGAGTTCCCTATGTCCTGTGCTGCCTTATAAGGAGTTCCCTATGTCCTGTGCTGCCTTATAAGGAGTTCCCTATGTCCTGTGCTGCCTTATAAGGAGTTCCCTATGTCCTGTGCTGCCTTATAAGGAGTTCCCTATGTCCTGTGCTGCCTTATAAGGAGTTCCTATGTCCTGTGCTGCCTAGAGTTCCCTATGTCCTGTGCTGCCTTATAAGGAGTTCCCTATGTCCTGTGCTGCCTTATAAGGAGTTCCCTATGTCCTGTGCCTCCTTATAAGGAGTTCCCTATGTCCTGTGCTGGGACCATTTCTTTCTATCCTTTTATGTCCAGTGAAAAGAAGCTGATGGCAGGAAAACAGTAACTGTTTTTATGGTTAAAGAAGTTTTCCTATTTTATTCATTTCAAATCTGTTCCAGAATCTGTTAGAATAATTGCCGTAGAGGCCTAAAGAGAAAGTCTCATCCCCGTGATTTGATTCTATGTTGCATTATAAACCCCCTAATCCTTCTTATTCCCAGGGTGGAAATTGAGCTCAGTGTTCGGCCTTGTGTTTCTCTGCTTATGTGAGACTGCAGTGGCTATCTATCTTCTCCGTTACGGCTCATCCCGCACCACGGCCAGATGCATTAGCTTAGCGCCGATTCAATAGAGGATGCCATGTAGGCGCGAATCAGGCCTGGGAGGAAAACGGCTATAGCAAATATGGTTTTCTATGGACTTTGTATGGAGGGTTGTTCCACACAGAGTGAGTTTGAGTACTGGGCTAGAGAACATGCACATGTACACAGTCAACACACAGAGAGGCAGTCCCCGTGGTTATATCTACAGGGCAGACGGGTTTAGGGTTATTAAATATTGTAAGGCTGAAGGGCAGGTGGATGGTAGTCGGGTTCAATAACATAAACAATCTTTAAAAAATCCATAAACGTATAATTATTGTGCAATATATATCTATAGGCTTCATTTAGGTTTTTCTTTCATTATTTGAGGCATTCTGGTATTACTGCATAAGTCTAAACTGTACAAGTGTCACGACTTCCACCGAAGTCGGTCCCTCTCCTTGTTCGGTGGTCGACGTCACCGATCTTCTAGCCATCACTGATCCATTTTTCATTTTCCATTTTCCATTGGTTTTGTCTTGTCTTCCTTCACACCTGGTTCCAATCCCATCAGTTACATGTTGTGTATTTCACCCTCTGTTCCCTCTCATGTCCTTGTCGGTGATTGTTCGTAGTCTGTATCAGTGCCTAGTATGTTATGCTGTGCAACGGGTTTTGTACCCACTTTCTTTATCTTGTAGATGTTGGTTTTGGGACTTTGTGAGTGTTACGAATCCGTTAGACCCTGCAGTCTAGGGGGGATGGAAACGAGATCCGTAACATAACTCATGCATTTATTAAATATCAAGTTCATTCTCCTGCGCCTGACTTCCCTGCCACCAGCACGCACCCCATTTACAACAAGCGCCAAATAACTTACCCAGCTGATCGCCTAATAATGCTTTAGGGAACCGGCAGAAAAAGTTCATGTCAATCCATGGAGGCAAAAAGGACATTGTCGAAGTTCAATTCAAGTTCAATTCAATAAGACTTTAGCTGTGAAAGGAGAGTTGAAAATGAAGAGAAGGGAGGCCTGAACGGTGGTGTTTGGTAAAGATTTGGTGAAGTGGTGTAAGAGGAGGATAGCAGTGCTGCTGTGTTCTGTGTGATGATTGGGAGGAGCTACAAATTTGACAGTCACAAGACGAGGACTTTAAAATAGGCCTATCTTAAGGGAACTGTAGTCTACTGTTCAGGTGGATTAAACGGAAACTGAATTCTGGACATTGACTAACCAGAATAACCTACTGTTTTTTGGCAAAGTCCTCTGATAATACCAGTCCCCTACGAATCTACATCCCTTTGAGTTTGACAGGTGTTGCTCGCGGTTTGAGCAAGAAAACAACTGATTTGATAAATGAACAAAGTGCTGCTCACTGCCTATATATGAAGGGCCTATGTGTGTATCAAATGTCACAGTGAACGCTTTTGTTTCTACATTTTGTAGGTATTAATTTAACATCGCAGAATGCATCATTAACACATATTACACCTCTGGTATAGCGGACATTCTGGGGTAATAAATACATAACCCACATTCTCTGTGCAAACAGGGCTATAGTGGCACGCTCCCAATGACTGTGGGTTCTCGCTCTCCATGGCTGACGTGAGTAAGACATTTAAGCGTGTTAACCCTCGCAAGGCTGCTGGCCCAAACGGCATCACTAGCCGCGTCCTCAGAGCATATGCAGTCCAGCTGGCTGGAGTGTTTACGGACATATTCAATCTCTCCCTGTCCCAGTCTGCTGTCCCCACTTCCTTGTTCCTGTACCTAAGAAAGCAAAGGTAACTGAACTAAATGACTATCTCACTTCTGTCATCATGAAGTGCTTTGAGAGGCCAGTTAAAACCTATTAAGGATCGGACCCTTTTCTTCAATTTTTGCCTAAATTGACATATCCAAATCTAACTGGCTCAGGCCCTGAAGCAAGGATATGCATTTTCTTGGTACCATTTGAAAGGAAACACTTTGAAGTTTGTGTAAATGTGAAAGGAATGTAGGAGAATATAACACATTAGATCTGGTAAAAGATAATACAAGTCTTTTATTTGTATCATCATCTTTGAAAAGCAAGAGAATAATGTATTATTCCAGCCCAGGTGCAATTTAGATATTGGCCACTAGATGGCAGCAGTGTATGTGCAACTTTTTTAGTCTTTTTAGTCTGAACCATTGCATTTCTGTTCAAAATGTTATATTATAACTGACCAAATGTGACTAATTTGTTTATTAATAGCTTTTCATGTTCAACACTGTGCACTCTCCTCAAACAATAGCATGGTATTCTTTCACTATAACAGCTACTGTAAATTGGACAGTGCAGTTAGATTAACAAGAATTTAAGCTTTCTGCCAATATCAGATATGTCTATGTCCAGGGAAATGTTCTTGTTACTTACAACCTCATGCTAATCGCATTAGCCTACATTAGCTCAACCGTCCCACAGGGGACCCACCAATCCTGAAGAAGGATCACATCACCTCTAACTTACCTGACACCCTAGACCCACTTCAATTTGCATACCGCCCCAATAGATTCACAGACGATGCAAACACCATCGCACTGCACACTGCCCTATCCTATCTGGACAAGAGGAATGCCTTACGTCAAAATGCTGTTCATTGACTTTAGCAAAGCCTTCAACACCATAGTGCCCTCCAAGCTCATCATTAAGCTTGGAAACAACACCTCCACTTCACTGATCCTTAACACAGGGGCCCCACAAGGCTGTGTGCTCAGTTCCTTCCTGTACCCCCTGTTCACCCATGACTGCGTGGCCACGCACGCCTCCAACTCAATCGTCAAGTTTGCAGACGACACAACAGTAGTAGGCCTGATTACCAACAATGACAAGACAGCCTATAGGGAGGAGGTGAGGGCCCTGGCAGAGTGGGGCCAGGAAAATAACCTCTCTCTCAACGTCAACAAAATGAAGGAGCTGATCGTAGACTTCAGGAAAGAAGAGGGAGCACGCCCCTTATCCACAACGACGTGACCGCAGTGGAGAAGGTGTAAAGTTTCAAGTTCCTTGGCGTATACATCACTGACAATCTAAAATGGTCCACCCACACAGACAGTGTGGTGAAGAAGACAATTCGGCTTGGCTCCTAACTTTAACAAATGCACAATTGAGAGCATCCTGTCGGGCTGGCTGCATCACCGCCTGGTATGACAACTCCACCGCACGCAACCACAGGGCTCTCCAGAGGATGGTACGGTCTGCCCAACACATCACCGGGGGCACACGGCCTGCCCAACACATCACCGGGGGCACACTGCCTGCCCAACGCATCACCGGGGGCACACGGCCTGCCCAACTCATCACCGGGGGCACCCGGCCTGCCCAACTCATCCCCGGGGGCACACGGCCTGCCCAACTCATCACCGGGGGCACACGGCCTGCCCAACTCATCACCGGGGGCACACGGCCTGCCCAACTCATCACCGGGGGCACACTGCCTGCCTAACTCATCACCGGGGGCACACTGCCTGCCCAACACATCACCGGGGGCACACTGCCTGCCCTCCATGACACCTTTTCACCCCGCTATCATCCAGAAGGTGAGGTCAGTACAGGTGCATCAAAGATGGGACTGAGAGACTGAAAAACAGCTTCTATCACTGGCCACTTTAATAATGGAACACTGGCCACTTTAATAATGGAACACTGGCCACTTTAATAATGGAACACTGGCCACTTTAATAATGGAACACTGGCCACTTTAATAATGGAACACTGGCCACTTTAATAATGGAACACTGGCCACTTTAATAATGTTTACATCCTGCTTTACTCATATGTATATACTGTATTCTATTCTACTGTATTTTAGTCAATGCCACTCCGACATTGCTTGTCCTAATATTTATATATTTCTTAATTCCATTCTTTTACTGTTAGATTTGTGTACATGTGGACACACACACACACACCTACCTACTGAGGCATGTGGACACACACACACACACCTACCTACTGAGGCATGTGGACATACACACACACACACCTACCTACTGAGGCATGTGGACATACACACACACCTACCTACTGAGGCATGTGGACATACACACACACACCTACCTACTGAGGCATGTGGACACACACACACACCTACCTACTGAGGCATGTGGACATACACACACACACCTACCTACTGAGGCATGTGGACATACACACACACCTACCTACTGAGGCATGTGGACATACACACACACCTACCTACTGAGGCATGTGGACACACACACACACCTACCTACTGAGACATGTGGACATACACACACACCTACCTACTGAGACATGTGGACACACACACACACCTACCTACTGAGGCATGTGGACATACACACACACCTACCTACTGAGGCATGTGGACATACACACACACACCTACCTACTGAGGCATGTGGACACACACACACACCTACCTACTGAGGCATGTGGACATACACACACACACCTACCTACTGAGGCATGTGGACATACACACACACCTACCTACTGAGGCATGTGGACATACACACACACCTACCTACTGAGGCATGTGGACACACACACACACCTACCTACTGAGACATGTGGACATACACACACACCTACCTACTGAGACATGTGGACACACACACACACACCTACCTACTGAGGCATGTGGACATACACACACACCTACCTACTGAGGCATGTGGACATACACACACACACACCTACCTACTGAGGCATGTGGACATACACACACACCTACCTACTGAGGCATGTGGACATACACACACACACCTACCTACTGAGGCATGTGGACATACACACACACACACCTACCTACTGAGGCATGTGGACATATACACACACACACCTACCTACTGAGGCATGTGGACACACACACACACCTACCTACTGAGGCATGTGGACATACACACACACACACACCTACCTACTGAGGCATGTGGACATACACACACACACACCTACCTACTGAGGCATGTGGACATACACACACACACACCTACCTACTGAGGCATGTGAACATACACACACACACCTACCTACTGAGGCTTGTGGAGACACAAACACACACACCTACCTACTGAGGCATGTGGACATACACACACACACACACCTACCTACTGAGGCATGTGGACATACACACACACACACCTACCTACTGAGGCATGTGGACATACACACACACCTACCTACTGAGGCATGTGGACATACACACACACACACCTACCTACTGAGGCATGTGGACATACACACACACACCTACCTACTGAGGCATGTGGACATACACACACACACACCTACCTACTGAGGCATGTGGACATACACACACACACCTACCTACTGAGGCATGTGGACATACACACACACCTACCTACTGAGGCATGTGGACATACACACACACACACCTACCTACTGAGGCATGTGGACATACACACACACCTACCTACTGAGGCATGTGGACATACACACACACACCTACCTACTGAGGCATGTGGACACACACACACACACCTACCTACTGAGGCATGTGGACATATACACACACACACCTACCTACTGAGGCATGTGGACACACACACACACCTACCTACTGAGGCATGTGGACATACACACACACACACACACCTACCTACTGAGGCATGTGGACATACACACACACACACCTACCTACTGAGGCATGTGGACATACACACACACACACCTACCTACTGAGGCATGTGAACATACACACACACCTACCTACTGAGGCTTGTGGAGACACAAACACACACACCTACCTACTGAGGCATGTGGACATACACACACACACACCTACCTACTGAGGCATGTGGACATACACACACACACACCTATCTACTGAGGCATGTGGACATACACACACACACACCTACCTACTGAGGCATGTGGACATACACACACATACACCTACCTACTGAGGCATGCGGACATACACACACACCTACCTACTGAGGCATGTGGACATACACACACACCTACCTACTGAGGCATGTGGACACACACACACACACCTACCTACTGAGTCATGTGGACATACACACACACACACCTACCTACTGAGGCATGTGGACATACACACACACACCTACCTACTGAGGCATGTGGACATACACACACACCTACCTACTGAGGCATGTGGACATACACACACACCTACCTACTGAGGCATGTGGACATACACACACACACACCTACCTACTGAGGCATGTGGACATACACACACACACCTACCTACTGAGGCATGTGGACATACACACACACACCTACCTACTGAGGCATGTGGACATACACACACACACACCTACCTACTGAGGCATGTGGACATACACACACACCTACCTACTGAGGCATGTGGACATACACACACACCTACCTACTGAGGCATGTGGACATACACACACACACACCTACCTACTGAGGCATGCGGACATACACACACACCTACCTACTGAGGCATGTGGACATACACACACACACACCTACCTACTGAGGCATGTGGACATACACACACACACACCTACCTACTGAGGCATGTGGACACACACACACACACACACCTACCTACTGAGGCATGTGGACATACACACACACACACCTACCTACTGAGGCATGTGGACATACACACACACACACCTACCTACTGAGGCATGTGGACACACACACACACACCTACCTACTGAGGCATGTGGACATACACACACACACACCTACCTACTGAGGCATGTGGACATACACACACACACACCTACCTACTGAGGCATGTGGACATACACACACACCTACCTACTGAGGCATGTGGACACACACACACACCTACCTACTGAGGCATGTGGACATACACACACACACACACCTACCTACTGAGGCATGTGGACATACACACACACACACCTACCTACTGAGGCATGTGGACATACACACACACACACCTACCTACTGAGGCATGTGAACATACACACACACCTACCTACTGAGGCTTGTGGAGACACAAACACACACACCTACCTACTGAGGCATGTGGACATACACACACACACACACACACACACACACCTACCTACTGAGGCATGTGGACATACACACACACACACCTACCTACTGAGGCATGTGGACATACACACACACACACCTACCTACTGAGGCATGTGGACATACACACACACACACACCTACCTACTGAGGCATGCGGACATACACACACACCTACCTACTGAGGCATGTGGACATACACACACACCTACCTACTGAGGCATGTGGACACACACACACACACCTACCTACTGAGGCATGTGGACATACACACACACACACCTACCTACTGAGGCATGTGGACATACACACACACACCTACCTACTGAGGCATGTGGACATACACACACACCTACCTACTGAGGCATGTGGACATACACACACACACACCTACCTACTGAGGCATGTGGACATACACACACACACACCTACCTACTGAGGCATGTGGACATACACACACACACCTACCTACTGAGGCATGTGGACATACACACACACACACCTACCTACTGAGGCATGTGGACATACACACACACACACCTACCTATTGAGGCATGTGGACATACACACACACCTACCTACTGAGGCATGTGGACATACACACACACACACCTACCTACTGAGGCATGCGGACATACACACACACCTACCTACTGAGGCATGTGGACATACACACACACACACACCTACCTACTGAGGCATGTGGACATACACACACACACACCTACCTACTGAGGCATGTGGACATACACACACACACACACCTACCTACTGAGGCATGTGGACATACACACACACACACCTACCTACTGAGGCATGTGAACATACACACACACCTACCTACTGAGGCTTGTGGAGACACAAACACACACACCTACCTACTAAGGCATGTGGACATACACACACACACACACCTACCTACTGAGGCATGTGGACATACACACAAACACACCTACCTACTGAGGCATGTGGACATACACACACACACACCTACCTACTGAGGCATGTGGACATACACACACACACACACCTACCTACTGAGGCATGCGGACATACACACACACCTACCTACTGAGGCATGTGGACATACACACACACCTACCTACTGAGGCATGTGGACACACACACACACACCTACCTACTGAGGCATGTGGACATACACACACACACACCTACCTACTGAGGCATGTGGACATACACACACACACCTACCTACTGAGGCATGTGGACATACACACACACCTACCTACTGAGGCATGTGGACATACACACACACCTACCTACTGAGGCATGTGGACATACACACACACACACCTACCTACTGAGGCATGTGGACATACACACACACACACCTACCTACTGAGGCATGTGGACATACACACACACACCTACCTACTGAGGCATGTGGACATACACACACACACACCTACCTACTGAGGCATGTGGACATACACACACACACACCTACCTACTGAGGCATGTGGACATACACACACACCTACCTACTGAGGCATGTGGACATACACACACACACCTACCTACTGAGGCATGCGGACATACACACACACCTACCTACTGAGGCATGTGGACATACACACACACACACCTACCTACTGAGGCATGTGGACATACACACACACACACACCTACCTACTGAGGCATGTGGACATACACACACACACACCTACCTACTGAGGAATGTGGACATACACACACACACACACCTACCTACTGAGGCATGTGGACATACACACACACACACCTACCTACTGAGGCATGTGGACATACACACACACTCTCTATCACAAACGTGTAACCCCCCTCGTACACACAAACAAACCAAATCAAAAAATGTGATTCCATCACTATAACCATTCAAATATATGATGCTACCATATGGCTTTAATTAATTAGCTATATAAAGACTAGCTGGTAATAAGGAGTGTATTAATTAGCTGTATAAAGACTAGCTGGTAATAAGGAGTGTATTAATTAGCTGTATAAAGACTAGCTGGTAATAAGGAGTGTACCGTATATGCCTACATCCGTCCCTGTGTATCTGTCAATCTACTGTTTACTCAGCGTCAGTGTGTATTTATGGATATTGGCTTACTGGCGCATAATTCATTTACTGAGCATAGCTAATACTGCCACTAACCCTGTAATCAATGTGCTGTCATTTCCAATAAGTCAGAGGATGTAGATGAGATGAGAAAGGACAGGATTAGATATGCATGGTGGTGAAGACGGAACGTGCAGTCGACGAAAACATTTCCCCGGTATTTAAGGAATACTGGACTGGATATGCAAGAACATATACACTACATCTCCAAAAGTATGTGGACACCCCTTCAAATTAGTGGATTCGGCCATCTCAGCCACACCCCTTCAAATTAGTGGATTCGGCCATCTCAGCCACACCCCTTCAAATTTGTGGATTCGGCCACACCCAGCCACACCCCTTCAAATTAGTGGATTCGGCCACACCCAGCCACACCCCTTCAAATTAGTGGATTCGGCCATCTCAGCCACACCCCTTCAAATTAGTGGATTCGGCCACACCCAGCCACACCCCTTCAAATTAGTGGATTCGGCCATCTCAGCCACACCCAGCCACACCCCTTCAAATGAGTGGATTCGGCCATCTCAGCCACACCCAGCCACACCCCTTCAAATTAGTGGATTCGGCCATCTCAGCCACACCCAGCCACACCCCTTCAAATTAGTGGATTCGGCCATCTCAGCCACACCCCGCCACACCCCTTCAAATGAGTGGATTCGGCCATCTCAGCCACACCCATTGCTGACGGGTATAAAATCGAGCATACAGCCATGCAATCTCCATAGACACACGTTGGCAGTAGAATGGCCCGTACTGAAGAGCTCGGTAAATTTCAGTGTGGCACCGTCATAGGATGCCACCTGTCCAACAAGTCAGTGTGTTAAATTTCTGACTTGCTAGAGCTGGCCCCGTCAATTGTAAGTACTGTTATTGTGAAGTGAAAACGTCTAGGAGCAACAACGGCTCAGCTGCGAAGTTGTCAGCCACACAAGCTCCTAAAACGGAACCGCTGAGTGCTGAAGTGCATAGCACGTAAAAATCGTCTGTCCTCGGTTGCAGCACTCATCACCCAGTTCCAAACTGCCTCTGGAAGCAACGTCAGCACAAGAACTGTCCGTCAGGAGCTTCACGAAATGGGTTTCCATGGAAGAACAAACGCACACAAGCCTAACAACACCATCGACACTGCCAAGCCTCGACTGGAGTGATGTAAAGCTCTGCGCCATTAGACTCTGGAGCAGTGGAAAAGCGTTCGCAGGAGTGATGGATCACGCTTCACCATCTGGTACAGCATACAATGACATTCTAGATGATTCTGTACTTCCAATTTTGTGGCAATAGTTTGGGGAAGGCCCTTTCCTGTTTCAGCATGACAATGCCCCATGTGCACAAAGCGAGGTCCAAACAGAAATGGTCTGTCGAGGTTGGTGTGGAAGAACTTGACTGGTCTATGCAGAGCCCTGACCTCAACCACATCGAACACCTGTGGGATGAATTGAAACGCTGACTGCGAGCCTGCTAATCGTCCAACATCAGTGCCCGACATCACTAATGCTCTTGTGGTTGAATGGAAGCAAGTCCCCACAGCAATGTCCCAACATCTAGAGGAAAGCCTTCCAGAAGAGTGGAGGCTGTTATAGCAGCAAAGGGGGACCAACTCCATATTAATGCCCATGATTTTGGAATGAGATGTTCGACAAGCAGATGTCCACATACTTTTGGTCATGTCGTGTCTACATAAAAATGATCAACAAAAAGAAGAATAGAAAAGAAAACCAGAAATCAATTCAAGTGGGATTATCATGTTTTCATGATGTTTTTTTTTACATAAACTCATTCACCACACACGGCTGAATCAATAAATGTCTGATAGGTAATTTGTTATATTAATGTTACTACAGTTTTGATCATCACTAGCCTGTGATTTGAATAACTGAGTGGGTGCTTGGAACTACAGTGTTTACCAAGTCGAGAGTCCATCCCTATTCCATCAGTTAAGCTCAGTCGGTTCCTAACACTGCTATATCTTGTTATGGCCTTGATTGCTATAAGTATGAATATCAATTGACTTGATAGGCTGCTGGAGAAGAAGTGATTGTGTGCGTGTGTGTGTGTGTGTGTGTGTGTGTGTGTGTGTGTGTGTGTGTGTGTGTGTGTGTGTGTGTGTGTGTGTGTGTGTGTGTGTGTGTGTGTGAGAGCGAGACGAACACAGACTTGCCATATATGCATGCATTCTTGGTACCCAGAGTGCTCACATGTCATAACAATAGGATCATTATAAAGTGCTTATCCCAGTTTCCATGGAAAATGACAAACCTCAAAAAACACATGTCAACTCACTTACAGTATGGAATCATTTCCGAGTTATTCACATGAAAAAGGTACAAGGTCTCTTGGACCAACGTTGAAATGGGAATTGCTCTTAGAAAGATCCGATTTTCTCTTCAGGTGTAAAATGACCTTAATGGTGATAGAGGAAATAAATGCTCCTGCTTCAGACTACTTCTAATACTCTAATACCCAGCTGTATCCCTGAGGTAGATAGATGCACAATGACAGATGAAAACAACAGTCATAATGTCATGGAGAAACACACACACACACACACACACACACACACACACACACACACACACACACACACACACACACACACACACACACACACACACACACACACACACACACACACACACACACACACACACATGAACACACACACACACACTTTCCATTCTGCTCTGAGCAAATAGTGATCAGACTGAAGTACGTGGTTTAACAAAATAGGAAATTAAAAAGAAAGGGAGGGATAGAGAGAGAGAGGAGACCCCTAAGGAAGAGAGAAAGTGAGAAAAAGAAATAGGAAGAGAGAGAGAAAGAGAGAGAGACATAGCAAAAGAGAGAGAGAGAGAGAGAGAGAGAGAGAGAGAGAGAGAGAGAGAGAGGAAGGGAGACAAAGGGAGAGAGAGAGAGAGAGAGAGAGAGAGAGAGAGAGAGAGAGAGAGAGAGAGAGAGAGGAAGGGAGACAAAGGGAGAGAGAGGGAGTCCAAGAGTCCCCCTGCAGCCATAGTCTGGTCTGTCTCACCCAAGCGGGAAAAAACAACGTTGAGGAAGAGGAAATGAACCAGCTGCTCTCTCCTGTCATAATAACACCACAGTTGACTGTCCCTGCATACATGATGTCTCTTTAGCCAAATACCACTAATACCCCCAGGAGCTCATTTACCCTACAATTACCTCTCTTTATCTTTCATTGTTTGTTGGCTTTGTCCTCTGGTCGACCATGGACAAATTGCCCCTCCTCCGTCCATCCCTCTGTTTCTATCCCTTCCTCCCTCCATCCATTCCTAATGACTGCTCTAAGTTCCCCCATCTCTCTCCGTCCATCCCTCTGTTTCTATCCCTTCCTCCCTCCATCCATTCCTAATGAATGCTCTAAGTTCTCCCATCTCTCTCTTTCTCTTCCTCTCTCTCTCCGTCCCTCCCTCTTTCTCCTGACCCCTCCTGTCTCAGCCTCCAGTATTTATGCTGCAGTAGTTTATGTGTCGGGGGGCTGGGGTCAGTTTGTTATATCTGGAGTACTTCTCCTGTCCTATTCGGTGTCCTGTGTGAATCTAAGTGTGCGTTCTCTAATTCTCTCCTTCTCTCTTTCTTTCTCTCTCTCGGAGGACCTGAGCCCTAGGACCATGCCCCAGGACTACCTGACATGATGACTCCTTGCTGTCCCCAGTCCACCTGGCCATGCTGCTGTTCCAGTTTCAACTGACCTGAGCCCTAGGACCATGCCCCAGGACTACCTGACATGATGACTCCTTGCTGTCCCCAGTCCACCTGGCCATGCTGCTGTTCCAGTTTCAACTTCCACCTGACTGTGCTGCTGCTCCAGTTTCAACTGTTCTGCCTTATTATTATTCGACCATGCTGGTCATTTATGAACATTTGAACATCTTGGCCATGTTCTGTTATAATCTCCACCCGGCACAGCCAGAAGAGGACTGGCCACCCCACATAGCCTGGTTCCTCTCTAGGTTTCTTCCTAGGTTTTGGCCTTTCTAGGGAGTTTTTCCTAGCCACCGTGCTTCTACACCTGCATTGCTTGCTGTTTGGGGTTTTAGGCTGGGTTTCTGTACAGCACTTTGAGATATCAGCTGATGTACGAAGGGCTATATAAATACATTTGATTTGATTTGATTTGATTCTCCATCTGTAAATGAACAGCGATTGTCTGGCCCTGGCCTTATCATCACTGCCACATGTGCACTACTGTACAAAGGTTTGGGGTCACTTAGAAATGTCCTTGTTTTTGAAAAAAAAAACATTCTTTGTCCATTAAAATAATATCAAATTGATTAGAAATAGTGTTAAGAAACATTATTAATGCTGTAAATGACTATTGTAGCTGGAGCCAGTTCGCTCTGTTCTGTGAAGGGAGAAGTTCATAGAGTTGTACGAGATCTTCAGTTTCTTGGCAATTTCTCACATTAAATAGCCTTCATGTCTCAGAACAAGAATAGACTAACGAGTTTCAGAAGAAAGCTATTGGAACACAGGAGTGATGGTTGCTGATAATGGGCCTCTGTACGTCTATGTAGATATTTCATAAAAAATTTGCAGTTTCCAGCTACAATTGTCATTTACAACATCAACAATGTCTACACTGTATTTCTGATCAATTTAGAGTTATTGTAATGAACAAAACATTTGCTTTTCTTTCAAAAACAAGGACATTTCTAAGTGACCCCAAACTTTTGAATGGTAATGTATGTGTGTTTGTGTTTGTTTGTGTGTGTTTGTGTGTGTGTGTGTGTGTGTGTGTGTACTGTATGTGTGTGTACTGTATGTGTGTGTGTGTGTTCGTGTACGTGTGTGTGCGATTCTAAGATTTTAAGAAATATTTTTCCTTTCCTTAATACTTCATTTATATTCAAATGACTGAATGAGAGAAGAGGGGTGGATGGATGGAGGGTTGGATGAAGGGAGGGAGGGAGAGGAGAGGGATGGATGGATGGAGGGTTGGATGAAGGGAGGGAGGGAGAGGAGAGGGATGGATGGATGGAGGGTTGGATGAAGGGAGGGAGGGAGAGGAGAGGGATGGATGGAGGGTTGGATGAAGGGAGGGATGGAGAGGAGAGGGATGGATGGAGGGTAGGATGAAGGGAGGGAGAGGAGAGGGATGGATGGAGGGTTGGATGAAGGGAGGGAGGGAGGGAGAGGAGAGGGATGGATGGAGGGTTGGATGAAGGGAGGGAGGGAGAGGAGAGGGATGGATGGAGGGTTGGATGAAGGGAGGGAGGGAGAGGAGAGGGATGGATGGAGGGTAGGATGAAGGGAGGGAGGGAGAGGAGAGGGATGGATGGAGGGTTGGATGAAGGGAGGGAGAGGAGAGGGTAAAAGTCCATCCACTCACACTCATTAATCATGTTCTATCCTTCCCTCTCTCTCTCTCCTTTTTGTCTGTGAAGAATAAAAACAGATTTAAATGAAGAATGACATTTTCTCTCTCTCTCGCTCTCTCTCTCTCTCTCTCTATTCAATTCAAGGGGCTTTATTGTCATGGGAAACATATGTTTACATTGCCAAAGCAAGTGAAGTGGATAAACAAAAGTGAAATAAACAATAAAAAGTCAACAGTAAACATTACACTCACACAAGTTCCAAAATAATAGAGACATTTCAAATGTCATATCATGTATATATACAGTGTTGTAACGATGTGCAAATAGTTCAAGTACAAAAGGCAAAATTAATTAAAATAAATATAGGTTGTATTTACAATGGTGTTTGGATTGTGGAGGGTGAATATGTGGTCTGTCGTATGGTATTTTTGTAAAAAGCCCCCTACTGATGATAATGCAGAGGATTTTCCCAAGGTTGCTGTTGACACATATCCCACAGTAGTTATTGTGGTCAAATTTGTCTCCACTTTTGTGGATTGTGGTTATCAGTCCTTGGTTCCAAATATTGTGGAAGATGCCAGAGCTGAGAATGATGCTAAAGAGTTTCAGTATAGCCAAATGGAATTTGTGGACTGTATATTTGATCATTTAATTTAGGATACCATCAACACCACAGGCCTTTTTGGGTTGGAGGGTTTGTAGATTGTCCTGTAGTTCATTCAATGTAATTTGAAAATCCAGTAGGTTCTGATAGTCTTTAATAACTGATTCTAAGATTTGTAATTGATCATGTAAATGTTTTTGCTGTTTGTCCTTTGTTAAAGAGCCGAAAAGGTTGGAGAAGTGGTTTATCCACACATCTCCATTTTGGATAGATACCTCTTGTTGTTTGTTTAGTGTGTTCCTATTTTCCAAAAAGTGCATAGATTCTATGGATTTCTGACACGCTGCTCCTTTGTTTGAAGGCATAGACTCAGGTTTTTTGGGTCTCTATGTTTTTGGTTGGATAGATTTCTCAATTTCTTTCTTAGGTTTTTGCATTCTTCATCAAACCATTTGTCATTGTTGTTCATTTTCTTAGGTTTTCTGTTGGAAATGTTTAGATTTGATTAGGGAAGCTGAGAGGTCAAATATACTGTTTAGGTTTTCTACTGCCAAGTTTACAGCTTCACTATTACAGTGGAACGTTTTGTCCAGGAAGGTGTCTAAAAGGGATTGAATTTGTTGTTACCTAGTTTCCACACTACTTTCCTTTCATCTATAGCATTTCTTAATGTTACTCAGTTCCTTTGGCTTTGATTCCTCATGACAGTATTGCTCTGTTCAAGTAGACTGATTTTGCTGTGATCTGATAAGGGTGTCAGTGGGCTGACTGTGAACACTCTGAGAGACTCTGGGTTGAGGTCAATGTTAAAGTATTCTACAGTACTACTGCCAAGAGTCCCCTCGAAACCTACCATTGACTATGTACATACCCAGCATGCGACAGAGCATTTTGTTGTTTATGTTGTCATAGCAGTGCCTAGGGGGGCATATGGGGGAGGGAATGCTGTCACCTCCAAGTAGGTGTTTGTCCCCCTATATGCTGAGGGTGTCAGGTTCTTGTCCAGTTCTGGCATTTGGTCTCCACTGACTAGTACATGTCCCTGGGCCTGGAAATGATTGATTCCCCCCCCCCGCCCCCCCCAGGATGGAGAAGCTGTCCTCATTAGAGTAAGGGGATTCTAGTGGGGGGATAGAGAAGCTGTCCTCATTAGAGTAAGGGGATTCTAGTGGGGGGATGGAGAAGCTGTCCTCATTAGAGTAAGGGGATTCTAGTGGGGGGATAGAGAAGCTGTCCTCATTAGAGTAAGGGGATTCTAGTGGGGGGATGGAGAAGCTGTCCTCATTAGAGTAAGGGGATTCTAGTGGGGGGATGGAGAAGCTGTCCTCATTAGAGTAAGGGGATTCTAGTGGGGGGATGGAGAAGATGTCCTCATTAGAGTAAGGGGATTCTAGTGGGGGGATGGAGAAGCTGTCCTCATTAGAGTAAGGGGATTCTAGTGGGGGGATGGAGAAGCTGTCCTCATTAGAGTAAGGGGATTCTAGTGGGGGGATGGAGAAGCTGTCCTCATTAGAGTAAGGGGATTCTAGTGGGGGGATGGAGAAGCTGTCCTCATTAGAGTAAGGGGATTCTAGTGGGGGGATGGAGAAGCTGTCCTCATTAGAGTAAGGGGATTCTAGTGGGGGGATAGCGAAGCTGTCCTCATTAGAGTAAGGGGATTCTAGTGGGGGGATGGAGAAGCTGTCCTCATTAGAGTAAGGGGATTCTAGTGGGGGGATAGAGAAGCTGTCCTCATTAGAGTAAGGGGATTCTAGTGGGGGGATGGAGAAGCTGTCCTCATTAGAGTAAGGGGATTCTAGTGGGGGGATGGAGAAGCTGTCCTCATTAGAGTAAGGGGATTCTAGTGGGGGGATGGAGAAACTGTCCTCATTAGAGTAAGGGGATTCTAGTGGGGGGATGGAGAAGCTGTCCTCATTAGAGTAAGGGGATTCTAGTGGGGGGATGGAGAAGCTGTCCTCATTAGAGTAAGGGGATTCTAGTGGGGGGATGGAGAAGCTGTCCTCATTAGAGTAAGGGGATTCTAGTGGGGGGATGGAGAAGCTGTCCTCATTAGAGTAAGGGGATTCTAGTGGGGGGATAGCGAAGCTGTCCTCATTAGAGTAAGGGGATTCTAGTGGGGGGATGGAGAAGCTGTCCTCATTAGAGTAAGGGGATTCTAGTGGGGGGATAGAGAAGCTGTCCTCATTAGAGTAAGGGGATTCTAGTGGGGGGATGGAGAAGCTGTCCTCATTAGAGTAAGGGGATTCTAGTGGGGGGATGGAGAAGCTGTCCTCATTAGAGTAAGGGGATTCTAGTGGGGGGATGGAGAAGCTGTCCTCATTAGAGTAAGGGGATTCTAGTGGGGGGATGGAGAAGCTGTCCTCATTAGAGTAAGGGGATTCTAGTGGGGGGATGGAGAAGCTGTCCTCATTAGAGTAAGGGGATTCTAGTGGGGGGATGGAGAAGCTGTCCTCATTAGAGTAAGGGGATTCTAGCGGGGGGATGGAGAAGCTGTCCTCATTAGAGTAAGGGGATTCTAGTGGGGGGATGGAGAAGCTGTCCTCATTAGAGTAAGGGGATTCTAGTGGGGGGATGGAGAAGCTGTCCTCATTAGAGTAAGGGGATTCTAGTGGGGGGATGGAGAAGCTGTCCTCATTAGAGTAAGGGGATTCTAGTGGGGGGATGGAGAAGCTGTCCTCATTAGAGTAAGGGGATTCTAGTGGGGGGATAGAGAAGCTGTCCTCATTAGAGTAAGGGGATTCTAGTGGGGGGATGGAGAAGCTGTCCTCATTAGAGTAAGGGGATTCTAGTGGGGGGATGGAGAAGCTGTCCTCATTAGAGTAAGGGGATTCTAGTGGGGGGATGGAGAAGCTGTCCTCATTCGAGTAAGGGGATTCTAGTGGGGGGATAGAGAAGCTGTCCTCATTAGAGTAAGGGGATTCTAGTGGGGGGATGGAGAAGCTGTCCTCATTAGAGTAAGGGGATTCTAGTGGGGGGATGGAGAAGCTGTCCTCATTAGAGTAAGGGGATTCTAGTGGGGGGATGGAGAAGCTGTCCTCATTAGAGTAAGGGGATTCTAGTGGGGGGATGGAGAAGCTGTCCTCATTAGAGTAAGGGGATTCTAGTGGGGGGATGGAGAAGCTGTCCTCATTAGAGTAAGGGGATTCTAGTGGGGGGATGGAGAAGCTGTCCTCATTAGAGTAAGGGGATTCTAGTGGGGGGATAGAGAAGCTGTCCTCATTAGAGTAAGGGGATTCTAGTGGGGGGATGGAGAAGCTGTCCTCATTAGAGTAAGGGGATTCTAGTGGGGGGATGGAGAAGCTGTCCTCATTAGAGTAAGGGGATTCTAGTGGGGGGATGGAGAAGCTGTCCTCATTAGAGTAAGGGGATTCTAGTGGGGGGATGGAGAAGCTGTCCTCATTAGAGTAAGGGGATTCTAGTGGGGGATGGAGAAGCTGTCCTCATTAGAGTAAGGGGATTCTAGTGGGGGGATGGAGAAGCTGTCCTCATTAGAGTAAGGGGATTCTAGTGGGGGGATGGAGAAGCTGTCCTCATTAGAGTAAGGGGATTCTAGTGGGGGGATAGAGAAGCTGTCCTCATTAGAGTAAGGGGATTCTAGTGGGGGGATGGAGAAGCTGTCCTCATTAGAGTAAGGGGATTCTAGTGGGGGGATGGAGAAGCTGTCCTCATTAGAGTAAGGGGATTCTAGTGGGGGGATGGAGAAGCTGTCCTCATTAGAGTAAGGGGATTCTAGTGGGGGGATGGAGAAGCTGTCCTCATTAGAGTAAGGGGATTCTAGTGGGGGGATGGAGAAGCTGTCCTCATTAGAGTAAGGGGATTCTAGTGGGGGGATAGAGAAGCTGTCCTCATTAGAGTAAGGGGATTCTAGTGGGGGGATGGAGAAGCTGTCCTCATTAGAGTAAGGGGATTCTAGTGGGGGGATGGAGAAGCTGTCCTCATTAGAGTAAGGGGATTCTAGTGGGGGGGATGGAGAAGCTGTCCTCATTAGAGTAAGGGGATTCTAGTGGGGGGGATGGAGAAGCTGTCCTCATTAGAGTAAGGGGATTCTAGTGGGGGGATGGAGAAGCTGTCCTCATTAGAGTAAGGGGATTCTAGTGGGGGGGATGGAGAAGCTGTCCTCATTAGAGTAAGGGGATTCTAGTGGGGGGATAGAGAAGCTGTCCTCATTAGAGTAAGGGGATTCTAGTGGGGGGATGGAGAAGCTGTCCTCATTAGAGTAAGGGGATTCTAGTGGGGGGATGGAGAAGCTGTCCTCATTAGGGTGAGGGGATTCTAGTGGGGGGATAGAGAAGCTGTCCTCATTAGAGTAAGGGGATTCTAGTGGGGGGATAGAGAAGCTGTCCTCATTAGAGTAAGGGGATTCTAGTGGGGGGATAGAGAAGCTGTCCTCATTAGAGTAAGGGGATTCTAGTGGGGGGATGGAGAAGCTGTCCTCATTAGAGTAAGGGGATTCTAGTGGGGGGATGGAGAAGCTGTCCTCATTAGAGTAAGGGGATTCTAGTGGGGGGGATGGAGAAGCTGTCCTCATTAGAGTAAGGGGATTCTAGTGGGGGGGATGGAGAAGCTGTCCTCATTAGAGTAAGGGGATTCTAGTGGGGGGGATGGAGAAGCTGTCCTCATTAGAGTAAGGGGATTCTAGTGGGGGGGATGGAGAAGCTGTCCTCATTAGAGTAAGGGGATTCTAGTGGGGGGATAGAGAAGCTGTCCTCATTAGAGTAAGGGGATTCTAGTGGGGGGATGGAGAAGCTGTCCTCATTAGAGTAAGGGGATTCTAGTGGGGGGATGGAGAAGCTGTCCTCATTAGGGTGAGGGGATTCTAGTGGGGGGATAGAGAAGCTGTCCTCATTAGAGTAAGGGGATTCTAGTGGGGGGATAGAGAAGCTGTCCTCATTAGAGTAAGGGGATTCTAGTGGGGGGATAGAGAAGCTGTCCTCATTAGAGTAAGGGGATTCTAGTGGGGGGATGGAGATGCTGTCCTCATTAGAGTAAGGGGATTCTAGTGGGGGGATAGCGAAGCTGTCCTCATTAGAGTAAGGGGATTCTAGTGGGGGGATAGAGAAGCTGTCCTCATTAGAGTAAGGGGATTCTAGTGGGGGATGGAGAAGCTGTCCTCATTAGAGTAAGGGGATTCTAGTGGGGGGATAGCGAAGCTGTCCTCATTAGAGTAAGGGGATTCTAGTGGGGGATGGAGAAGCTGTCCTCATTAGAGTAAGGGGATTCTAGTGGGGGATGGAGAAGCTGTCCTCATTAGAGTAAGGGGATTCTAGTGGGGGATGGAGAGACACACAGGAGGACATTTTCTCTGTTATGAAAGTTTTGTTTTGAATTTCCTGCCAAATGTAAAATGTTCCTGTTTTGATTCATTGAGTGACTGACTACAAGCTCTCTGTAACCTAGAGGGCAACCAGGGAGTCCATTTCCTCTATACCGTGTTTCTTGTAGGATGACAACATCTGTTTTTCTGATTTGTTTGGTGAAATTCAGGTTCCTGCTCTTTAGGCAAAAGGCAGATGACCTCAGGCCTTGGATATTCCAGGATGAGATAGTGAAGGCTGTGTTCCATAAAGTGTCCAATGTGGTTAGTCGTGTGGTTTGGCCTCAGACCAGTAAGTGTGAGCAGAGCCTTCGGAGCATCTGGTACATACCATTGGCTTGGGCTAGTGTAAGAGTAGGGATTGGGCCTGTTTTCCTGCTCACGGCCTGGGCGTATGTGTGACTTCCATGTTGATCCCCTCTCCGTGGGAGTGGGGTGCATGGGGTGGGAAAGAGGGGCATAGGTCTGATCTCAGGGGGCTAAATGGGGTGTGGGCATGGTCGACTTGAGGGGGGGTGTTGATTGGTTGGTGTGGGGTTGTGGACGTGGCTGATGGTGTTGTGGTCTGGATGTAGGTTCTCCCGGCCTGGGTCCTCTATGTGTAGGGGGTGATGTCCTTGAGTGGCCGGGCGAAGATGGGCACTGCTGCCTTGTATAGGTGGACCTGGTCGTAACATCCAGGGTGGAGTGGTGGGCCAGGTAAACATTTGGTTTTGAGGCACAGTCACGGGAAATACTTGCATTTACCCGCTGTATTGTGGCAGGGTGGAAGTCTTTCGTGGTAGTGCTGTGAGTGCTGTGGTCACACTTTCCTGCTGTGCTCTCAGGTCGTTGTGCCTGTGTGTATTATTATGTGGCTGGGTGACCCTAGTTGGTCCTCAGACAGAAGTTCTAGGGCGTGCTGGGGAAAAAGTGCATTTTCATGTATATATTTCATATTTGAGTCCATTATGAGTACAATCTGTGTCTTGTGTATGTCCTCAGTGGGGTATCAGGAGGGCTACCAGGGTGGCTGACAGGGAGGTGCTCAAAGGAGGTGAGATCCCCTGGGCTTGGGGTTCTTCATTTGTCTGTCCTGCAGTTTTATCGAGACTATGGTCAGGGTCTGGGACTGTTCTGCTGTGGTGTCAAGACTTTGGTCAGGAGCTGAGGTGGGCTGTTCTGCTGTGGTGTCAAGACTTTGTTCAGGAGCTGAGGTGGGCTGTTCTGCTGGCTTCTCTGCGGGGGTGGCCACCTCTCTAGTGGGTTGTTCTCTGTCACACACAATCCCCCTCACGCTCTCCTCCAGCAGTCTGATCCTCTCCTCTAGTGCTCTGTTCTTCTCCTCCTCCTGCTTTTTCTCCTGTTGAAGTTGTTTCACCACAGTCCAGAGTGCAGATATGTCTCTCTCCACCTTCAGCTCTCCGGGTCTGGTTAAGGGGTTGTTGTTGTGCTGGACTGTTGTCTGGGTCTGTGCTGACTGGAGTGTGTTCACCTGCTGTTCCAGCTCCACCTGCCTTACCTCCAGCTGGGTGAATGTATCCTTAATTTCAATGAGGGAGTAGTACTCTGTGCTGGGAGGTTGACTTTCCACTTGAGGTTGATCATCTGTGGGGTTATATAATGGTCTGGTCTGACACGCTCGGGGTGGGGGTATCTTTCTCAAGGGAGAGCTTCTCCTGATGAGCTAATTGTTTGATAATGTGAAGTTCAGCTCAAACTGTTTGGGGTTGCCCTGTACCAGTACGGTTCCAGATTTGTACAGGTTCACATTGGCTGACTCAGAGTTCTCGTTGTCTATTGTCCTGAGGTTCCACCCATTGTTAACTGAGGGATAGTGTGTTAATATAGCACTGTACCATGGGGTGGCAGGTAGCCTAGTGGTTAGAAAGTTGGACTAGTAACTGAAAGGTTGCAATATTGACTCCCTGAGCTGAAAGGGTAAACATCTGTCATTCTGACTCTGAACAGGGCAGTTAACCCACTGTTCCTAGGCTGTCATTGAAAATAAGAATTTGTTCTTCACTGACTTGCCTAGCTAAATAAAAATAAATAATAATTACCAAGGGATGGTCTTCATGGAAGATTAAGTTGCTTATGTTCCCATTTTTATTATAGTCAGCAAAAAGTGTCTCTTGATTTTCCATTAGGAGCTTATTTTTGTACTCTGTTCTTGCCTTATCATGTTTTACATCCAGAGGTTTCTGTATTGTAATTACCTCTGAACAGCGGGAGGGGGCTTCAAAGGCCTCTGCATTTGGGTGGGCTAGGCTGTGGGGTAGTTGTATCTGTCCTGTCCTAGAAAGCTTGGTAGCCTTTAACTTAGCCTTCAGTCCTTATAAAGTAAATATACGTATATCTTTGTAATGTATTTTTCTTCTTGGCTTACAAAAAATATCTTCAGACTCAACATTGCTCACTCAGTTCCAGGTGGGATGGGGTTTTCAGGTTTCTGTTGTTTGTTTGCCAGAGCATTTGCTGTATAGCTTGGAAATAAGAATCTTTGGCAGTATGAATCCTTCCAGGGACTGTTGTCCAAAATCAGGATGTAGGTTTGGAGTTTTGATTTGGAGTGAAGGTTATGTCTCTCTCTCTGTGTCTGCTGTGGAAATCCAACTAGCAATGTCCTGACATGGTGATGCCATGTCCATTCATCTCTGTCTTTGTCATTAAGGAGGGGAAGAGATGACGGGATGGAGAAGACCAGGCTCAGGAAAAGCAATACACGGCCAAGTATATCTATCCATAACCATCCTTAAGAGCATGTTAGAAAGCACATGTTCTAAATCAGATCAAACCTTATTGGTTGCGTACACAGATTTGCCGATGTTATAGCAGGTGCAGCGAAGTGCTTATGTTTCTAGCTCTAACAGTGCTGTAGAATGTCTCTCAAACACAATACACATTTTCAAAAAAATAGAAAATACTGTATATCATCTGAAAAATCTAATGGCATGTTCAGTAGTAGGTATATTAGGATGAGCTATGTTTAGAATACAGTATAAACAACTGATAAACAACTGTATAGAAACAGAATATGAGATGACCAGCGATCAATGACTCTATGCATGGAGCATTAGTATCATCTGACCATACCTCTGTAGAAGGCAGCTATACTGTAGTCCTAGATAAGACTACATCATCTGACCATACCTCTGTTTAAGGCAGCTATACTGTAGTCCTAGATAAGACTATATCATCTGACCATATCTCTGTATAAGGCAAGGTGCAGGGCTAAGTACCGGGCAGTGATGGCTGTTCAACCTGGTTATAGAAGCAGTTTTTCAGTCTCTCGGTCCCGGCTTTGATGCAGGTGTACTGTCTCCGCCTTGTTGATGGTAGCAGAGTGAACAGAACGTGGCTCGGATGGCTGAGGTCCTTAAACACTCCCACTTTTCCTCTTCATTATCCTCCAGCCACAGGACCAGGTGCTCTAGTCTCTCACCTTCATTATCCTCCAGCCACAGGACCAGGTGCTCTAGTCTCTCACCTTCATTATCCTCCAGCCACAGGACCAGGTGCTCTAGTCTCTCACCTTCATTGATCAGAGAAGGAGAGACAGTTCAATACTCTGGAACTCTTTCCCTTGAAATCAATGATCTCTCACAGGTTAGGACTGCATGGGGCACACACACACACACACACACACACAATCACACACCACCACGATATACAATATACAAGTATTTAATTTCGTACCGTCGTGATTCAAGATGCTGTATATGTTGGGACATGATGACTATTGTGATCAGAGAGTGTTTGGTTACATTTACAGAGTGAGTACTTGTGGAGCAACCAATGCACTCATTTCAAGGCATAGCTAAAAGGCTGTGTTTTTGGAGTGGCTTTACTGTGGGGAGTCTTATATCTAAACACACAGATGTGCTGAAATGCATTAATAACGGAACTGATTCGTTCCTGAATATTTTAAACTCCATTAGGCCTTGTTGAAAGGAGGTTTGTGTTTAGACTACCCAGCACAGCCGTAGCTCCAGGCATGTTGGTTTAGTCATACTGTCGTTGTTTATTCAAATAATTATTCAAATAACTCTTTTGGATGATTCTCTTGGTTATTCCAACTTGTCGACTCTACCCACTTACAGTCAAAATTAGCTTCTTAGCTTAGCAGCTCCATTACCCTTCCAATCAGCATGGGGTTTATCTTTAGTCTATTAGCCTTCCCCGCTGCAGCACTGTGTGTGTGTGTGTGTGTGTGTGTGTGTGTGTGTGTGTGTGTGTGTGTGTGTGTGTGTGTGTGTGTGTGTGTGTGTGTGTGTGTCGGTGTGTGTGTGTGTGTGTGTCTGTGTGTCTGTGTGTGTGTGTGTGTGTCTGTGTGTGTGTGTGTGTGTGTGTGTGTGTGTGTGTGTCTGTGTCTGTGTGTCTGTGTGTGTGTCTGTGTGTCTGTGTGTGTGTGTGTGTCTGTGTGTGTCTGTGTGTGTGTGTGTGTGTGTGTGTCTGTGTGTCTGTGTGTGTGTGTCGGTGTGTGTGTGTGTCGGTGTTGGTGTGTGTGTGTGCCTCGTCTGCGGTGGCGGTGTTAGAAAGGCTATTTACAGTAATTAAGTTATTCATTTGAATGATACGTCATCTGGGGTGTTTCCTAAACACAAGGCTCTCTGTCTTTAGTCACCGTGTCAGAGGACAAGAGAGGAGAGGAGAGGAGAGGAGAGGGGAGCATGGGTCTGTGTGGTGCTTCTCACCAATACACCATATGAAATCAAGTTCATAACATGGAGAGAGCGAGCGAGAGAGAGGGGAACATGGACGGAGAGAGAAGGAAAGAGGGTGAGGAGAGAAGGAGAGAGTGAACGGAGGAGAGAGAGGGGTGGGAGAGAGAGAGAGGTGAAGAGGATGAGGACGAGGACGAGGAGGCCAAAGCTGTCAGAATACTCCATGGATTCACAAGTACAAACTTTTATGATCCTCTATCAACTTCCCACAGAGCCTGAGGTAAAACAAGTAGACTTGAGCTAAATACTAAATACTATGGCTGGGACCCAAGTGGGACCCTGTTACCTTTATAGATCACCTTTTGACCAGTACTGAACTGGTCTTGAAGTCAAAAGTAGACATCTATATTGGGAAAAGGGTGTAGTTTGGGATGTAGATAATGTCTTCCCACTACAGTGAAAACAAGGAGTACTCCTGTAGTCACTTAATTCAACTCTTCTTTGAGGTACATACTGTACCTGTTTTAGTATTCTGTACGGAAATGTTGGAGAAAGATAAAAGTACGTCCCAAATGGCACCTTATTCCCTATGTTAAGCACTACTTCTGACCAGAGCCCTATGGGACAGAGACATAGTGTGTGGGAGAGAACAGATGTTGTTCATGGTTAGCCTAATGATGGTTCAAGATGTTGGGAAGGAGAAGAGGAGGAAGATAGAGGAGAGGAGGGCAGGAGAAGAGGAGGAAGATAGAGGAGAGGAGGGCAGGAGAAGAGGAGGAAGATAGAGGAGAGGAGGGCAGGAGAAGAGGAGGAAGATAGAGGAGAGGAGGGCAGGAGAAGAGGAGGAAGATAGAGTAGAGGATGGCAGGGCAGGAGAAGAGGAGGTGAGGAGAGAGAGGAGGGCAGGAGAAGAGGAGGAAGATGGGGGAGGATAGAGGAGAGGATAGAGTAGAGGAGGTCAGGAGAAGAGGAGGTGAGGAGAGAGAGGAGGTCAGGAGAAGAGGAGGTGAGGAGAGAGAGGAGGGCAGCAGAAGAGGAGGAAGATAGAGGAGAGGAGAGGAGGGGGAGGATAGAGGAGAGGATAGAGTAGAGGAGGGCAGGAGAAGAGGAGGTGAGGAGAGAGAGGAGGGCAGGAGAAGAGGAGGAAGATAGAGGAGAGGAGGGCAGGAGAAGAGGAGGAAGATAGAGGAGAGGGGGGCAGGAGAAGAGGAGGAAGATAGAGGAGAGGAGGGGGAGGATAGAGGAGAGGGTAGAGGAGAGGAGGGCAGGAGAAGAGGAGGTGAGGAGAAAGAGGAGGGCAGGAGAAGAGGAGGAAGATAGAGGAGAGGAGAGGAGGGGGAGGATAGAGGAGAGGATAGAGTAGAGGAGGGCAGGAGAAGAGGAGGAAGATAGAGGAGAGGAGAGGAGGGGGAGGATAGAGGAGAGGATAGAGTAGAGGAGGGCAGGAGAAGAGGAGGAAGATAGAGGAGAGGAGGGCAGGAGGGCAGGAGAAGAGAAGGAAGATAGAGGAGAGGAGGGCAGGAGAAGCAGAGTACCCAACATACAACAACAACACTGGGGGAGAAACTTTCTCTCATTCTCTCTTGTTCTTTCTCTCATTTCTTGTCATCTTTATTCTCCCTCAATCACTCTCTCTTGTTCTCTCTCTATCTCTCTCTCTCTCTCTGACTTCAGATATGTCTCTCTCATGATCATACATCATTGGAAGTTGTTGGCACCTTAATTGGGAAGAACGGGCTCATGGTGATGGCTGGAGTGGAATCAGCAGAATGGTATCAAATACATCAAACACATGATTTCCAGGTGTCTGATGCCATTCCATTGGCTCCGTTCTGGCCTTTATTATGAGCCGTTCTCCCCTCAGCAGCCTCCTGTGTCATACATAATACATCCAATCAACTCTCTTTTGTAAGACTAAATATCATATTCAAGGTGCATACACTCTGTAATAAACAGAGCGGGTGTTAGAGAAAGAGAAGGCAAGAGAGCTGGCATAAAAACGTCATGAGTCATGTTGTTAGTAGGGGCGGCAGGTAGCCTAGCGGTTACGAGCGTTGGGTCAGTAACCGAAAGGAAGCTGGTTCGAATCCCCATGCCAACTAGGTGGAAAGTCAGATGATGTGCCCTTGAGCAAGGCCAATTGGGAGGGTGAAGGTGAACAAGGGAGAGAGAAAGGGCCATGAAAGAAAGAAGACAGAGGAAGCCCACTGGACACATATATGAGTTTAACGTCTAGTGTTGACGTGGAAACAACACTGATTCAACCAGTTTGTGCCCAGTGTGATGATAAAGACATAAAAAGAGCACGAGAGAGTCACCAGCCACTTGACTCTAAATCCAGAACCTCAGCTGAAAATATAAATGTTAATATGGTTTATTAACCTCCATAGCGGAGAAGGCTGGTGTACTCCAGCTCGTACATTTCCTGTGAGAGACTAAATGGATTCAAATGGAGGAAGAACATTATGTTATGTTGTGAAATCCATCTTCTTGACACAAATTCAAATATAATCGCCATGGCTACAGCGTAGCTGATATCACGGCTGTTGTTGTTCTCTTATTCGGATTCTGTGTCTGGAAGAATAACATGGTCCGTTAGTAATGTTATAGATTAAGGAGTAAGGAGCAGACACACACACACACTCATACACGTGCAGGTACGAACAAACACGTGTGAGCATGCAGACACACACACACACACACACCACGACGGACACTATTGGTAACAGAGTGATTAAAGCCATAGCTTAATGAAACCTCACTCGAGGGTAAAATCACTGTGATGAAAGGTAAACATTGAAATGGGTCTCATTGGGGCACTTTCGCTATCGCTGTTTCTCTCTCTCTGTTTCCCTCTCAAATACACACAACCCTCTACATAATGCAGATGTTTCTGTCCATCCTTCTATCTGCCTTTCTCTTTCTCTCTGTCCCCTCTTGAACAAACACATTCAGTCTGTCACTCTACGCTGGGGGTATTGGGCTGTGACGTCCACTGTGAGAATAGAGTTCTTATTCATGGAGGAGTCGTACTGGTTCAACACACACACACACACACACACACACACACACACACACACACACACGCACACGCACGCGCACGCGCGCACGCACACGCACACGCACACGCACACACACACACACACACACACACACAGTGTTTCACCCTAACACTGAGGCAGCTGTGTAGTGCTAAGGCAAAAATCTAAACATACACCCCTTGTGGACCCGAGGACCGAGATTGGGAAGCCCTGCACTAGCCTGGAGCTAGCCACTACACATTCTAACTGTCCAATAGCCCCTCCCATTACACTTTCCTGTAGCTAGCCACTATACATGATACATGTCCTATAGCCTCTCCCATTACACTAGCCTGTAGCTAGCCACTATACGTGATACATGTCCTATAGCCCCTCCCACTACACTAGCCTGTAGCTAGCCACTATACATGATACATGTCCTATAGCCCCTCCCACTACACTAGCCTGTAGCTAGCTACTATACATGATACATGTTCTATAGCCCCTCCCACTACACTAGCCTGTAGCTAGCTACTATACATGCTAACTGTACTACAGCCCCTCCCACTACACTAGCCTGTAGCTAGCCACTATATATGATACATGTCCAATAGCCCCTCCCACTACACTAGCCTGTAGCTAGCCACTATACATGATACATGTCGTATAGCCCCTCCCACTACACTAGCCTGTAGCTAGACACTATATATGATACATGTCCTGCAGTCCCTCCCACTACACTAGCCTGTAGCTTGCCACTATACATGATAAATGTGCTATATGCCCTCCCACTACACTAGCCTGTAGCTAGCCACTATACATGATAAATGTGCTATATGCCCTCCCATTACACTAGCCTGTAGCTAGCCACTATATATGATACATGTGCTATATGCCCTCCCATTACACTAGCCTGTAGCTTGCCACTATACATGCTAAATGTGCTATATGCCCTCCCATTACACTAGCCTGTAGCTAGCCACTATACATGATACATGTTCTATAGCCTCTCCCACTACACTAGCCTGTAGCTAGCCACTATACATGATACATGTTCTATAGCCTCTCCCACTACACTAGCCTGTAGCTAGCTACTATACATGATACATGTTCTATAGCCCCTCCCACTACACTAGCCTGTAGCTAGCCACTATACATGCTAAATGTGCTATATGCCCTCCCATTACACTAGCCTGTAGCTAGCCACTATACATGCTAAATGTGCTATATGCCCTCCCATTACACTAGCCTGTAGCTAGCCACTATACATGATAAATGTGCTATATGCCCTCCCATTACACTAGCCTGTAGCTAGCCACTATACATGATAAATGTGCTATATGCCCTCCCATTACACTAGCCTGTAGCTAGCCACTATACATGATAAATGTGCTATATGCCCTCCCATTACACTAGCCTGTAGCTAGCCATTTTTGTGGTAATGCTGCAATTGGTTGGTTGTCATTTTGTTAGCTGCATGTGTGACATAACTAACATAGCTTATGATATAATTTACAAACATTTAATCGAAAAATAACATGTTTTTTTTATCAATTAGTATATTTGAGTTTAACCACAATATTTGTTGTATTATTTGTTCTGTCTTTTCAGGTGGATTAAACTGAAATTGCAACCAACTCTCTAAGGCTTGTTTAAAAATAACTATATTTTGGAGATGATTTCATTTTCAAATAACTGAAAGTGAGCAGGTAATCTGGTAAAAGGCCATTCTTGAACATGGGTGAGACATTCCTACCAATTGACTAGAGAACCAGTTTGGATTTAAGTATAACTTTTGTATGACTGATGCCTTTAGTGAGGTCTAATGCTTTAACATTTAATCATTTCTGCCCTCCGAATTCATATTTGTTATATAAATAGGCCCTTTTAATTGTGTCTAGCTATTCCAAATAAATCTTTTTTTTGTTGATATAATTTAAAAGCGGGTCACTAGGTGTAGGCAAAACCACAAGCAAATAGGTCAACTGTGATATGACTAAAGAGTTAATCAGGGTGATTTTTCCACAAAGAGACAGGCATTTTCCTTTCCATGGTAGCAAGATCCTTTCTATATTTGCTAACTTTCTTTTAAAATTTATTGGAATGAGATCATTTATTTCTTTTGGGATTTGTAAACCGAGTACGTCCTCATACCCGTCAGACCATTTTATTGGTGAACTACACGGTAATGTAAAAGTTGCATTTTTAGTGATCCAATACTACACTAACCTGTAGCTAGCCACAATATATGATACATGTTCTGCAGCCCCTCCCATTACACTAACCTGTAGCTAGCCACTATATATGATACATGTCCTGCAGCTCCTCCCATTACACTAGCCTGTAGCTAGTGTTATAATTATCATAATTTGGTTTTAATCCAGAGAGGAGAGCAAAAGTATGTAGTATGTAGAGATTCTATTTGTGGTTTTAAAAGAAAACATGAATCATCAGCGTACAATGACACCTTAGTTTTTAAGTTACGGATTTCTAATCCCTTAATATTATTGTTGGTTCTAATTGTAACAGCTAACATTATAATGGCAATAATAAATAGATATGCCGATAGTGGACAACCTTGTTTTACTCCTCTAGACAGTTTAAAACATTTTGAGATATATCCATTATTTACTATTTTACACCTAGGGTTACTATACATAACTTTAAGCCATTTTATAAGAGATTCTCCAAAATCAAAATATTCTAGACATTATATATAAACTCCAGTCGCACTTTATTAAAAACCTTTTCAAAATCAGCTAGGAATACCATGTCTGGTTTCTCTGATATTTCATACTATTCTATTGTTTCCAGTACTTGTCTTATATTATCTCCAATATATCGTCCATGTAAAAAAAAAAAAAACTGTCTGATTAGGATGAATAATATCTGACAATTCCTTTTAAATTAAATTCACCAAGCATTTAGCTAGAATGTTTGCAGCACAACACTGAAGTGTAAGAGGCCTCAACCTTTTTAAATGGGCTGGATCTTAATATATACCACTTAGGTCCAGTTTCAGTAATAATGATATCAGACCTTCTTGTTGTCTGATATTCTACCATTTATACAGGGGTGGTTAAACATGCTAATAATGGTCCTTTGAGTACATCAAAAAATGTTTTGTATACTTCCACTGGTATGCCATCCAGCCCTGGAGTTTTCCCAGACTTAAAGGCTTTAATTGCATCAAGAATGTCCTCCTCTGTAATTTGGCCTTCACATGAGTCTTTCTGTTCCTCCTCTGTAATTTGGCCTTCACATGAGTCTTTCTGTTCCTCCTCTGTAATTTGGCCTTCACATGAGTCTTTCTGTTCCTCCTCTGTAATTTGGCCTTCACATGAGTCTTTCTGTTCCTCCTCTGTAATTTGGCCTTCACATGAGTCTTTCTGTTCCTCCTCTGTAATTTGGCCTTCACATGAGTCTTTCTGTTCCTCCTCTGTAATTTGGCCTTCACATGAGTCTTTCTGTTCCTCCTCTGTAATTTGGCCTTCACATGAGTCTTTCTGTTCCTCCTCTGTAATTTGGCCTTCACATGAGTCTTTCTGTTCCTCCTCTGTAATTTGGCCTTCACATGAGTCTTTCTGTTCCTCCTCTGTAATTTGGCCTTCACATGAGTCTTTCTGTTCCTCCTCTGTAATTTGGCCTTCACATGAGTCTTTCTGTTCCTCCTCTGTAATTTGGCCTTCACATGAGTCTTTCTGTTCCTCCTCTGTAATTTGGCCTTCACATGAGTCTTTCTGTTCCTCCTCTGTAATTTGGCCTTCACATGAGTCTTTCTGTTCCTCCTCTGTAATTTGGCCTTCACATGAGTCTTTCTGTTCCTCCTCTGTAATTTGGCCTTCACATGAGTCTTTCTGTTCCTCCTCTGTAATTTGGCCTTCACATGAGTCTTTCTGTTCCTCCTCTGTAATGTGGCCTTCACATGAGTCTTTCTGTTCCTCCTCTGTAATGTGGCCTTCACATGAGTCTTTCTGTTCCTCCTCTGTAATGTGGCCTTCACATGAGTCTTTCTGTTCCTCCTCTGTAATTTGGCCTTCACATGAGTCTTTCTGTATAGATGTTAATTTTACATTATTATTGAGAAAAAAATCCATACAATTAGTTTCAGTTAGTGGAGATGGAGGAGACTGAAATGAAAACATATTCTTAAAGTACTTTACTTCCTCTTTCAAAATATCATTCAGTGAATCATGTGACTCCATCATTTATAACAAGTTTCAATAAAAATGTTTGGGTAGCATCTCTATGTTGAAGATTGAAAACGAATTTGGTGCAATTTTCCCCATATTCCATCCAGTCTGCTATATTTTTGTAATATATTACACTGGATCTTTCTTGAATAAGGTCCTCCATTTCTTTTAGTTTTTCCTCTAACTTATTCCATGCCTCTATGGTACAGTTTTTATTGCTATCTAACTGTACTATACAATGTGTTTGTTGGCTCTCTCCCGTTCTCTAAACGAAGTGTATTTAAACCAGGGAGATTTGACATCTATATGGTAAATTACACCCATCCCATATTCATTTGCATTCCGCAACCTTTTGATATTTAAACTATGGTTGTGTCTGAATGGCACCCTATTCACTATGCAGTGCGTTACTTTTAACCATAGGGCTCTGTTTGAAAGTAGTGCACTACATAGGGAATAGTGTTCCATTCCGGACGCAACCATTCTCTGCATGTTACTTGTCTAAGAAGCAGAACAGTAGACACTGAGCTCAAACGGTCCCCTGCAATGCCAACGTTATTGAACAGTAGACACTGAGCTCAAACGGTCCACTGCAATGCCAACGTTATTGAACAGTAGACATTGAGCTCAAACGGTCCCCTGCAATGCCAACGTTATTAAACAGTAGACACTGAGCTCAAACGGTCCACTGCAATGCCAACGTTATTGAACAGTAGACACTGAACTCAAACGGTCCACTGCAATGCCAACGTTATTAAACAGTAGACACTGAGCTCAAACGGTCCACTGCAATGCCAACGTTATTGAACAGTAGACACTGAGCTCAAACGGTCCACTGCAATGCCAACGTTATTGAACAGTAGACACTGAGCTCAAACGGTCCACTGCAATGCCAACGTTATTGAACAGTAGACACTGAGCTCAAACGGTCCACTGCAATGCCAGCGTTATTGAACAGTAGACACTGAGCTCAAACGGTCCCCTGCAATGCCAACGTTATTGAACAGTACACACTGAGCTCAAACGGTCCCCTGCAATGCCAACGTTATTAAACAGTAGACACTGAGCTCAAACGGTCCACTGCAATGCCAATGTTATTGAACAGTGGACACTGAGCTCAAACGGTCCCCTGCAATGCCAACGTTATTGAACAGTAGACACTGAGCTCAAACGGTCCACTGCAATGCCAACGTTATTAAACAGTAGACACTGAGCTCAGTGCTGCTGCCCTTTTAAATAAGTATTGTTCGATTTGTGTGTGTGTGTGTGTGTGTGTGTGTGTGTGTGTGTGTGTGTGTGTGTGTGTGTGTGTGTGTGTGTGTGTGTGTGTGTGTGTGTGTGTGTGTGTGTGTGTGTGTGTGTGTGTGTGTGTGTGTGTGTGTGTGTTGTACAGGAGCTTTGCGGATGAGCCAGTGGGAGTGTGTGTGTTTGTGTGTCCCCATGAATGTGTGTTTTGCCCTTTTAAATCCTCCCTGTGCTCATTTCAACATATCAATTTTAATTTCACCCTCTCTCCCTGAGCCACCAATCAATATGGCCACTAATGGACACATTCATTATTAGCTTTGGGAAGGCGTCTTTATCCAATATCCACTTTTCTTACTGCCGAGTGGTTAAGAGGGAGAGGGATAGGAGTCATGGTTAGAGGGAGATGAGTCATGGTTAGAGGGAGAGGAGTCATGGTTAGAGGGATAGGGATAGGAGTCATGGTTAGAGGGAGAGTAGTCATGGTTAGAGGGAGAGGGAGAGGAGTCATGATTAGAGGGAGAGGGATAGGAGTCATGATTAGAGGGAGAGATTAGTCATGGTTAGAGGGATAGGAGTCATGGTTAGAGGGAGATGGAGAGGAGTCATGATTAGAGGGAGAGTAGTCATGATTAGAGGGAGAGTAGTCATGGTTAGAGGGAGATGGAGAGGGGTCATGGTTAGAGGGAGAGGAGTCATGGTTAGAGGGTGAGGAGTTATGGTTAGAGGGAGATGAGTCATGGTTAGAGGGATAGGTGTCATGGTTAGAGGGAGAGTAGTCATGGTTAGAGGGAGAGGGAGAGGAGTCATGGTTAGAGGGAGATGGAGAGGAGTCATGGTTAGAGGGAGAGGCGTCATGGTTAGAGGGTGAGGAGTCATGGTTGGAGGGAGAGGAGTCATGGTTAGAGGGAGAGGAGACATGGTTAGAGGGAGAGGAGTCATATTTAGAGGGTGAGGAGTCTTGGTTAGAGGGAGAGGAGTCATGGTTAGAAGGAGATGGGTCATGGTTAGAAGGAGAGGAGTCATGGTTAGAAGGTGAGGAGTCATGGTTAGAGGGAGAGGAGTCATGGTTAGAGGGAGAGGAGTCATGGTTAGAGGGAGAGGGGTCATGGTTAGAGGGTGAGGAGTCATCGTTAAAGGGTGAGGAGTCATGGTTAGAGGGAGAGGAGTCATGTTAGAGGGTGAGGAGTCATGGTTAGAGGGAGAGGAGTCATGGTTAGAGGGTGAGGAGTCCTTTCCCAGTAGATTCAATAAAACTAGTGAACCTCTCTGTAGATTTACTAAAACGAGTGAACCTCTCTCAGTAGATTTACTAAAGTCTTACTGTTAAACTCTCTTTCCATACCTCAAGACCAGGGAGAGTCTCTTTGTGGAATTTATGATGTGGGGGTTAAGTTGTAAAACTGGTTGTTCGCATCTCGGCTAGCCAATTCACTGAAAGGGCTAGCGTCATGAGAACTGTCATGTTGATGTGATAGATAAATTAATCTGATGGTCAGAAGAAAGAGAAGAAGAAAGGAAGAGGAGGGGAAGAGGAAGAGAGGGCAGGCTTAAGGCAGGGAATGAACTGATGGAGAGAGAGAGACAGAGTTCAGAGAGAATGTTAGAGAGGATGGGGAGAGGAAGTGAGGGCAGAGAAAGAGAGATATTATTACCATATTATGAGAGAGAGAGAGAGAGAGAGAGACTTTGGATCATAAGATTGCATGTTCGATCCCAGCCGTGGACACTGGTTTAAATGTGTTGTTTGAACCCTATACCAAACCTTAACAAATCTGAGCTGAGTGCTTAAACCTTACTTTGACATTTGTATTGGAACGATACAGAGCAGCAGGAGCAACACGTTGAAATTACATTTGAAGAACGTGGATGAATGTCTAATGCTGCAGTAATACTGTGAGAGCTTGTTGAGACAGACAGACAGACAGACAGACAGACAGACAGACAGACAGACAGACAGACAGACAGACAGACAGACAGACAGGCAGGCAGGCAGACAGACAGACAGACAGACAGACAGACAGACAGACAGACAGACAGACAGACAGACAGACAGACAGACAGACAGACAGACAGACAGACAGGCAGGCAGGCAGACAGACAGACAGACAGACAGTTGGGTCGTTTTTTCCCTCTTCAATCTACACACAATACCCCATAACGTTTTTTTATAACACTTTAATTGAGGAGTTTCTCACATTCTTCTCTGCAGATCCTCTCAAGCTCTGTCAGGTTGGATGGGGAGTGTCACTGCACAGCTATTTTCAGGTCTCTCCAGAGATGTTTGATTGGGTCTAAGTCTGGGCTCTGGCTGGGCCACTCAAGGACATTCAGAGACGTGTCCCGAAGCCACTCCTGCATTGTCTTGGCTGTGTGCTTAGGGTGAACCTTCGCCCCAGTCTGAGGTCATGAGCTCTCTTGAGCAGGTTTTCATCAATGATCTCTCTGTACTTTGCTCCGTTCATCTTTCCCTTGATCCTGGCTAGTCTCCCAGTCCCAGCCGCTGAAAAGCATCCCCACAGCATGATGCTACCACCACCATGCTTCACCGTAGAGATGGTTCCAGGATTCCTCCAGACGTGACGCTTGGCATTCAGGCCAAAGAGTTCAATCGTGGTTTCATCAGACCAGAGAATCTTGTTTCTCATGGTCTGAGAGTCTTTAGGTGCCTTTTGGCAAACTCCAAGCCGGCTGTCATGTGCCTTTTACTGAGGAGTGGCTTCCGTCTGGCCACTCAATCATAAAGGCCTGATTGTTGGAGTGCTGCAGAGATGGTTGTCCTTCTGTAGAGTTGTCCCATCTCCACAGAGGAACTCTAGAGCTCTATCAGAGTAACCATCAGGTTCTTGGTCATGTCACCTCCCTGACCAAGGCCCTTCTCCCCCGATTGCTCAGTTTGGCCGTGCGGCCAGCTCTAGGGCGAGTATTGGTGGTTCCAAACTTCTTCCATTTAAGAATGATGGAGGCCACTGTGTTCTTGGGGACCTTCAATGCTGCAGACATGTTTTGGTACCCTTCCCCAGGACTGTGCCTTGCCACAATCCTGTCTCTGCGTTCTACAGACAATTCCTTCGACCTCATGGCTTGGCTTTTGCTCTCTTGTATGCACTGTCTTCTATGGGACCTTATATAGACAGATATGTACCTTTTCAAATCATGTCCAATCAATTTAATTTACTACAGGTGGAGTCCAATCAAGTTGTAGAAACATCTCAAGGATGATCAATGGAAACAGGATGCACCTGAGCTCAATAGTCTAACAGCAAAGGGTCTGAATACTTATGTAAATAAGGTATTTGTGCTTTTTATTTTTAATACATTTGCTAAAATGTGATGGGGTATTGTGTGTAGATTGATGAGGAAAAACATTAATCCATTTTAGAACAAGGCTGTAGCGTAACAAAATGTGGAAAAAGTCAAGGGGTCTGAATACTTTCCGAATGCACTATAGATAGATAGATAGATAGATAGATAGATAGATAGATAGATGGGGGAAGGTGCGGAAGAGGAAGGCAGAAGAGAATGTGATAGAAAGAAAGTGAGAAAGAGAGTGTCAGTTAGAGGCAAAGGAACTGGATAGCTAAGGAAAAAGAGAGTATTAAAGTTAACAGAAAAGGCATGAACATGAAGGCTACCCCTTCCCCTTCCCTACCACCTGCACACACACCCTTCCAAATCAGAGTTATCTCATTGTCATAATAAGGTGGTAATTGGCCTGCACATCCTGTGGGACTGTGGAGACTGGGTACTGTATGACTATGTATGGCTAGCTTACTTTATACTGCTGTAGAAGTGTGTATGACAGGCTGGCTATGTGTGGAGGTGCTGATAGGTCTAAAGACCAATTAGTGTTAATGTTTCAGAGAGAGAACCGAAAAGAGAGAATAGAGAGACAGGAGACTACAGAACCACCACCATGACAACCTCTGCATCACAAATGGAGCTCCATTCCCTATGTTGTGAACTACACTATATACGCAAAAGTATGTGGACATCCCTTCAAATTAGTGGATTGAGCAAACAGCCATGCAATCTCCATAGCCAAACATTGACAGTAGATTGACCTTACTGAAGAGCTCAGTGACTTTCAATGAGCCACCGTCATAGGATGCCACCTGTCCAACAAGTCAGTTAGTCAGATTTCTGCCCTGCTAGAGCTGTCCCGGTCAGCCTTAAGTGCTGTTATTGTGAAGTGGAAACGTCTAGAAGCATCAACGGCTCAGCCACGAAGTGGTAGGCCACACAAGCTCACAGAACGGACCGTCTAGTGCTTAAATAAAAATGGTCTGTCTTTGGTTGCCACACTCACTAACACTTCCAAACTGCCTCCGGAAACAACATCAGCACAAGAACTGGTAGCCGGGAGCCTTATGAAGTGGGTTTCCATGGTCAAGCAGCCGCAGATAAGCCGAGGATCACCATGTGCAATGCCAAGAGTCGGGTGGTATGGTGTTAAGCTTGCCTCCATTGGACTCTGGAGCTGTGGAAACGCGTTCTCTGGAGTGATGAATCACGTTTTACCATCTGGCAGTCTGACAGCAGGAGAATGCTACATGCCCCAATGCATAGTGTCAACTGTAAAGATTGGTGGATGAGGAATAATGTTCTATGGTTGTTTTTCACGATTTGGGGTAGGCCCCTCAGTTCCATTGAACGGAAATCTTAACCCCACAGCATACAATGACATTCTAGAAGATTCTGTGCTTCCAACTTTTTGGCAACAGTTTGTTGAAGGCCCTTTCCAGTTTCAGCATGACAATTCCCCTGTGCACAAAGCGAGGTCCATACAGAAATGGTTTGTTCAGATCGTGGAATAACTTAATTGGCCTCCACAGAGACCTGACCTCAACCCCGTCGAACACCTTTGGGATGAATTGAAACGCTGACTGCGAGCCAATCCTAATCTTCCAACATCATTGCCCGACATCACTAATGCTCTTGTGGCTGAATGGAAGCAGGTCCCTGCAGCAATGTTCCAACATCTAGTGGAAAGCCTCCCCAGGAGGGTGAAGGCTGTTATAGCAGCAAAGGGGGGACCAACTCCGTATTAATGCTCATGATTTTGGGGTGAGATGTTTGACCAGCATGTGTCCACATACTTTTGGTCATGTAGTGTACTTTTGCCCAGGGCCCATAGGACTCTTGTTTGTAAAACACAAAAAAAAAAGACGATGGCTCGTGCTCACTGGGGTGTAGCCTACAATGTCGGCCCACAGTGGAATTTTATGAATGCCCATCACAGGAGGTTGGTGGCGCCTTATTAGGGGAGGACGGGCTCTTGGTAATGGCTGGAGCGGAATGGGTGGAATGGTAGCAAATACCGTACATCAAACACATGGTTTCCATGGTTTCCATTTTCATGCCATTCCATTTGCTCTGTTCCTCCCATTATTATGAGCCATCCTCCCCTATAGACGTCCTCCCCTATAGACGTCCTCCCCTATTGATGCCCATCCATGTGGTTGGCCCACCATAAAGCAGGATGTTGCATTGGCTTTAATAATCCTGATTCTTATGACTAATCAATTTGGCTATTTAAGCTCTGAATATCAGCGAGCCAACATTACCAGGAGTTGTCGTGAGCCTATTTGCAATGTGTTTAAATGGCCAATTTGGGACACAACCAACCTCTTTGTTCTGTCTGTCTGTGTTGCTACAGTTAATACAACATGAACAATTAACACAAATGTGTGTGGGGGTACTCTGTGTGTGTGTGTGTGTGTGTGTGTGTGTGCGCGCACGCTTACGCGTGTGTGGGGGGGTACTGTGTGTGTGTGTGTGTGTGTGTGTGTGTGCGCATACACGTGTGTGGGGGGTACTGTGTGTGCGCGCGTACGTGTGTGTATGTGTGGGGGGAAAAGTGTTTGTGTGTATTTGGGGGGTAACTTGTGTGTGTGTGTGTGGGGGGGGGTAATGTGTTTGTGTGTGTTTGGGGGGTAACTTGTGTGTGTGTGGGAGGGGTAAGGTTTTCTTAACTAGAATAGTTTGCTCTGAATAAGGCAGTGATTGTGTTTGTCGTTTGGTATTGCTTCATGCATAGAAAATAATTTGATTTCATCCTGTCTTCCTGAGACAAAGCCAAGAAATGAAATCTTGTCCCGTTTCAATTCTGCCTGATCTCGTCCTCTCGTCCTGATCTCATCCTCTTCTCTGTGTTCTGTGCAACAAACATAGGTTGAGCTCAATACACAAGAGAAAAACATTGTTCAAAGCTTGTTAGGCTGAAAAATAAACTGTTTCAATTCCGTATCAACTCAAAAACTCTGTAATCTTAAAAACTCCACAACAAGTTTTGACTTGTGAAACCGAATACCTCGCAACAAGCCACAGACCACTGATCCCTTCACTTCCAATCCAATCCCAATCCAACACACACACACACACACACACACACACACACACACACACACACACACACACACACACACACACATGGACACGCAAACTGCCACTCCACTCACCGGTACAGGGTTTTCCTGCTAATTGAAATGACACTTGATTCTGTTTGTTAACATAGAGGGCCAGCCTGCAGGAGAGGAGATTGTGGGCGAGTGGAGGCTAAGTGATACGAGAGCAGTCATAAACAGAGTAACAAAACACTGGCTCCTACTCTTACCTGTGGTGTAGTTCTTCTTACCTGTGGTGTAGTTCTTCTTACCTGTGGTGTAGTTCTTCCTACCTGTGGTGTCTAGATGGAATTTGTATTTGTGGTCCTGGCAACTGGACCTTTCTTGGAACACATTATTTTGGTCTTACTGAGATTTACTGTCAGGGCCCAGGTCTAGGTGCTGCTGTAGGCCCCCCTTGGTTGGGGACAGAAGCACCAGATCATCAGCAAACAGACATTTGACTTCAGATTCTAGCAGGTTGAGGCCGGGTGCTGCACACTGTTCTAGCAGGTTGAGGCCGGGTGCTGCACACTGTTCTAGCAGGGTGAGGCCGGGTGCTGCACACTGTTCTAGCAGGGTGAGGCTGGGTGCTGCACACTGTTCTAGCAGGGTGAGGCTGGGTGCTACACACTGTTCTAGCAGGGTGAGGCCGGGTGCTGCACACTGTTCTAGCAGGGTGAGGCTGGGTGCTGCACACTGTTCTAGCAGGGTGAGGCCGGGTGCTGCACACTGTTCTAGCAGGGTGAGGCTGGGTGCTGCACACTGTTCTAGCAGGGTGAGGCTGGGTGCTGCACACTGTTCTAGCAGGGTGAGGCCGGGTGCTGCACACTGTTCTAGCAGGGTGAGGCCGGGTGCTGTACACTGTTCTAGCAGGGTGAGGCCGGGTGCTACACACTGTTCTAGCAGGGTGAGCCCGGGTGCTGCACACTGTTCTAGCAGGGTGAGGCCAGGTGCTGCACACTGTTCTAGCAGGGTGAGGCCAGGTGCTGCACACTGTTCTAGCAGCCAGGTCACCCGTGATACAAGTCAGTATTCAACGTCCATCCATGTCTGGGGACGTCGGGAGATGAGGTGGGAGCCGGCCACTAGGGGCAACAGTGAGCGCTGTTACCTTCAAGTAGGTTTCCGTTCTGCTGGGGCGTTGTGGACGGGGATGGTGGATGGGTGTAAGGGGACGGGGATGGTGGATGGGTGTAAGGGGACGGGGATGGTGGATGGGTGTAAGGGGACGGGGATGGTGGATGGGTGTAAGGGGACGGGATGGTGGATGGGTGTAAGGGGACGGGGATGCTGGATGGGTGTAAGGGGACGGGGATGGTGAATGGGTGTAAGGGGACGGGATGGTGGATGGGTGTAAGGGGACGGGGATGGTGGATGGGTGTAAGGGGACGGGGATGGTCGATGGGTGTAAGGGGACGGGGATGGTGGATGGGTGTAAGGGGACGGGGATGGTGGATGGGTGTAAGGGGACGGGGATGGTGGATGGGTGTAAGGGGACGGGGATGGTGGATGGGTGTAAGGGGACGGGGATGGTGGATGGGTGTAAGGGGACGGGGATGGTGGATGGGTGTAAGGGGACGGGATGGTGGATGGGTGTAAGGGGACGGGGATGCTGGATGGGTGTAAGGGGGCGGGGATGGTGAATGGGTGTAAGGGGACAGGGATGGTGGATGGGTGTAAGGGGACGGGGACGGGGACGGGGATGGTGGATGGGTGTAAGGGGACGGGGGATGGTGGATGGGTGTAAGGGGACGGGGATGGTGGATGGGTGTAAGGGGACGGGGATGGTGGATGGGTGTAAGGGGACGGGGATGGTGGATGGGTGTAAGGGGACGGGGATGGTGGATGGGTGTAAGGGGACGGGGATGGTGGATGGGTGTAAGGGGACGGGGATGGTGGATGGGTGTAAGGGGACGGGGATGCTGGATGGGTGTAAGGGGGCGGGGATGGTGAATGGGTGTAAGGGGACAGGGATGGTGGATGGGTGTAAGGGACGGGGATGGTGGATGGGTGTAAGGGGACGGGGACGGGGACGGGGATGGTGGATGGGTGTAAGGGGACGGGGATGGTGGATGGGTGTAAGGGGACGGGGATGGTGGATGGGTGTAAGGGGACGGGGATGGTGGATGGGTGTAAGGGGACGGGGATGATGGATGGGTGTAAGCTTCTGCGTCTGATTCCATAGGTTGCAAGTTCAAATGGGGAAATAGAAAGTTGCTTTTGAGATCTTTGTTTTAAGCCTATCGCAAACCTTAACCCTAACCTTAAGAATTCTGAGTTAAGGCCTAAACTAAATCATAGACACGATGAAATTTTACGTTTGCAACAACTTTGTAATTGGACGTTTGGGAACGTCTAATTGTGATGTGACTGTGAGAGCTAGTTGGTTCTAGTCACCAATTGACACAACATATGTTGAAGAGGGTGGGGCTCAATCTGCAGCCCTGTCTGACCTCCCTACAAGGAGGAAAGAAATCGGTGTGTTTTGTGCCAATTTTAACCAAACACTTGTTGTTTGTGTACACTGATTTTAGAATGTCATGTGTTTTTCACCCCCACACCACTTTCCATACATTTATGTAGCTGGCAATCATGCCAAATTGATTTAAAAGCTTTTTTGAAATCAACAAAGTATAAGAAGACTTTGCTGTTTGTTTTCATTTGTTTGTTTGTCCGTCAGGGTGTGCAGTGTGTATACATAGTAGACATTTGCTCTTGTTTTTTAATGATGATGCAGAGTATTTTCCTGAGGTTTCTGTTGACACATATCCCACACTAGTTATTGGGGTCAAACCTGTCAAACTGTTTGTGGATTGGGCTGATCAAGCCTTGGTTCCCAATATTGGGGAAGATGCCAGAGCTGAGGATCATATTGGGGAAGATGCCAGAGCTAAGGATAATATTGGGGAAGATGCCAGAGCTGAGGATCATATTGGGGAAGATGCCAGAGCTAAGGATAATATTGGGGAAGATGCCAGAGGTAAGGATAATATTGGGGAAGATGCCAGAGCTAAGGACAATATTGGGGACGATGCCAGAGCTAAGGATAATATTGGGGAAGATGCCAGAGCTAAGGATAATATTGGGGAAGATGCCAGAGCTGAGGATAATATTGGGGAAGATGCCAGAGCTAAGGATAATATTGGGGAAGATGCCAGAGCTAAGGATAATATTGGGGAAGATGCCAGAGCTAAGGATAATATTGGGGAAGATGCCAGAGCTGAGGATAATATTGGGGAAGATGCCAGAGCTAAGGATAATATTGGGGAAGATGCCAGAGCTGAGGATAATATTGGGGAAGATGTCAGAGCTAAGGATAATATTGAAGGGTTTGAGTATAGCCAACTTGAAATTGTGGTCTGTATATTTTATCATTTCATTTAGGATACCATCAGGCCTTTTGGGGTTTGTGGGTTTGTATTTTGTCCTGCAGTTCATTCAATGTAATTAGAGGATCCAAAGGGTTCTGGGAGTCTTTAACAGCTGATCCTATGTTCAGATGATCATGTCCATGTTTTAGCAGTTTGTTGTTTGTTATATGGCCAAAGAGGTTAGAGAAGTGGTTTATCCATACATCTCCATTTTGGATAGATAGCTCTTCATGTTGTTGTTTGTTATATGGCCAAAGAGGTTGGAGAAGTGGTTTATCCATACATCTCCATTTTGGATAGATAGCTCTTCATGTTGTTGTTTGTTATATGGCCAAAGAGGTTGGAGAAGTGGTTTATCCAGACATCTCCATTTTGGATAGATAGCTCTTCATGTTGTTGTTTGTTATATGGCCAAAGAGGTTAGAGAAGTGGTTTATCCAAACATCTCCATTTTGGATAGATAGCTCTTCATGTTGTTGTTTGTTATATGGCCAAAGAGGTTGGAGAAGTGGTTTATCCAAACATCTCCATTTTGGATAGATAGCTCTTCATGTTGTTGTTTGTTATATGACCAAAGAGGTTGGAGAAGTGGTTTATCCAAACATCTCCATTTTGGATAGATAGCTCTTCATGTTGTTGTTTGTTATATGACCAAAGAGGTTGGAGAAGTGGTTTATCCATACATCTCCATTTTGGATAGATAGCTCTTCATGTTGTTGTTTGTTATATGGCCAAAGAGGTTGGAGAAGTGGTTTATCCAAACATCTCCATTTTGGATAGATAGCTCTTCATGTTGTTGTTTGTTATATGGCCAAAGAGGTTGGAGAAGTGGTTTATCCATACATCTCCATTTTGGATATATAGCTCTTCATGTTGTTGTTTGTTATATGGCCAAAGAGGTTGGAGAAGTGGTTTATCCAAACATCTCCATTTTGGATAGATAGCTCTTCATGTTGTTGTTTGTTATATGGCCAAAGAGGTTGGAGAAGTGGTTTATCCAAACATCTCCATTTTGGATAGATAGCTCTTCATGTTGTTGTTTGTTATATGGCCAAAGAGCTTGGAGAAGTGGTTTATCCAAACATCTCCATTTTGGATATATAGCTCTTCATGTTGTTGTTTGTTATATGACCAAAGAGGTTGGAGAAGTGGTTTATCCAAACATCTCCATTTTGGATAGATAGCTCTTCATGTTGTTGTTTGTTATATGGCCAAAGAGGTTGGAGAAGTGGTTTATCCATACATCTCCATTTTGGATATATAGCTCTTCATGTTGTTGTTTGTTATATGGCCAAAGAGGTTGGAGAAGTGGTTTATCCAAACATCTCCATTTTGGATAGATAGCTCTTCATGTTGTTGTTTGTTCAGTGTGTTCCAATAGTCTCAGAAGTGGTTTGATTATATGTATTCCTCAATTACATTGAGCTGATTTCTGATGTCTATATCCCCTCCTCTCTCTCTCTCTCTCTCTCTCTCTCTCTCTCTCTCTCTCTTTCTCTCTCTCTCTCTCTCTCTCTCTCTCTCTCTCTCTCTCATCTATACAATAGAAATAACTAATCAGCAGGAAATAATGCTGGTTTTTCAATTAGTGTTGGGGGAAAGTTCTGATTAAACCGTATGAATACAATACGTGTGTGTGCGTGTGTGTGTCTGTGTTAACAGTATGTGCAGTATAGATCTCTCAGATGGTTCGATGGTCATGAGTAATGAATGCCGACACAGTGTGAGTGTGTGGAGGTGAACAGAGAGTTTTGACAGCTTTATCACAACAGTAAACTCTCCACGCCTCCAAAGCACCATTACATCCTATGGTTTGGACAAAGGGGTGATTGAGATAACAGACTGGGAAGCAGTAAGAAATGATTCAAGTATGGCCACAATATGACAAACTCCTGTGCAATATTGAAGGCACAATAGACCATTATGCACTTATGCAAGTATTGTCACAAATTCAGTGCTGGCAGTGTGCAAGTTAAACCCTGAAAAACAATTACAATTACAACAGAATAAATAAGCCACACCTCCAACTTTGCTGATAGGTTGCTGCCGCTACATAGCATCCTATGATTAAAACAATTTAGAAGCTTTCATTCAATAATTTTTTTTAAATCCCATTGATCGGTCAAAGTCATTCTTTGATTTCAGACAAATTGAATAGAATAGCTTGAATGAACCAAAGTGTAATTTTCTATCATTCCAAACAGTAAAAGCAATTCAGATGAACAGCAGTGAAGTCCCACTTTTTCCAGTGTGTGTGTGCTGTCCCATTGATCTAAGCATACAGGTAATTACCGGTGCCAGTAAATAGCAGTGATATAGACCAGTCGTCTCACTGACGTACATCAACACTGTCGTTATCACGACTCAGGGTTTGACCCAGATACAGACACAGGAGGCGGACAGTACAGTTCTCCGATCATTTATTAGAAACACTGGGCAGGCAGAGGGCAGGTTGAGGACAGGCAGAGGTTTGTAATCAGGTCAGAGTCAGACAGGTACAGGACGGCAGGCAGGCTCGGGGTCAGGGCAGGCAGAGGTTTGTAATCAGGTCAGAGTCAGACAGGTACAGGACGGCAGGCAGAGGGCAGATTGAGGACAGGTTGAGGACAGGCAGAGGTTTGTAATCAGGTCAGAGTCAGGCAGGTACAGGACAGCAGGCAGGCTCGGGGTCAGGGCAGGCAGAGGTTTGTAATCAGGTCAGAGTCAGGCAGGTACAGGACGGCAGGCAGGCTCGGGGTCATGGCAGGCAGAGGTTTGTAATCAGGTCAGAGTCAGGCAGGTACAGGACGGCAGGCAGGCTCGCAGTCAGGGCAGGCAGAATGGTCAGAACCGGGAAAAACTAGGAAACAGAACTAGGGCAGGTGAAAAGAACGCTGGTAAGACCTGACAAGACAAGACGAACTGGCAACAGACAAACAGAGATCACAGGTATAAATACACAGGGGATTATGGAGAAGGTGGGCGACACCTGGTGGGGGTGGAAACAAACACAGATACAGGTGAACCAGATCAGGGTGTGACAGACATACCAGGTATGGGCCATGGCGCACACACACACACGGAGGAGAGAGGAAGACAGAAAGATGGATGGAGCGATAGAAAAATAGACAGACATTTATGACGTCCACACACACACAGTGACACATACAAACAGGTACGAAAAACACACACACACTAAATTCACATGCATGCACACACACGCGCAAGTATGACGTTATGATGCCTAGGCGTGTAGGCGGGGTGAAGATCATAAACCCTTAATTATGTACATGTGGTTATGGACGTCGTTATGATCATCTGTGTGTGAGGGTGTTATTAACCCTGAGTAGATAGTATAAAGGGGACGGTACTTCCCTTAGATTAAATGAGATGGGTTAATGTAGGTTGGGAAACTGACTGTATCTGTTAGAGAGAGAGAGAGAGAGAGAGAGAGAGAGAGAGAGAGAGAGAGAGAGCCTTTGGACCTGAGCATGTGATGGTGCATGCATGACTGAATCTGTGTTTGTGTGTCTGCACGTGTACTCCTACCATCATTCATTAATGAATCAACATGAATTAAACTGCAGGAGAATGTCAGTATCGTCTGAGTGGAGTAGGACAATCCATTACTTTTTACTGTGGTACAATAAAAAGGTTTATAGTTTTAATAAAACAACATTTTCTTTTTGTGTGGAAAGAATAGAAGGTAAACGGTATTCTCTCAATAAAATTGTCTTGCAAATAAATACATGTCTATTTTTTGTACAGAAATTGAAATAGAAAGATTACATGGCATTCTACGAATTAAAGGGGAATGGAAACATTAGGACTTAAAACGTCAGAAAGGAGAAAAAGAGGAGCAACTGAGATTGAAGATGGATTAGAACGCTCATCATTTGTTTTGGATGAAATCACCAAACCAACAAGAGAAAGGAAAACAGAATAGCTGTAATGTTATTGGGTACATTTGTCTGGAAACAAAGATACTGTTATATGGCTAGGAGTTTTTCCTTTTCCATTGTGGTAGTATACTAGTGTGGATATTGAAACAGAGAGCCACAGGCAGAGAAAGTCTCAGGAAACCTAGAAGCGTGGTAACTCCTTGATGAATTACATCCAGGTCAAGGGAGTCACCAAAGCCAATATACAATTGAAGTCAGAAGATTACATACACCTTAGCCAAAGGATCACTACATAGGATCACCACTTTATTTTAAGAATGTGAAATGTCAGAATTATAGTAGAGAGATGTCACGACTTCCGCCGAAGTCGGTCCCTCTACTTGTTCGGGCGGAGTTCGGCGGTCGACGTTACCAACCTTCTAGCCATCACTGATCCATTTTTCTTTTTCCATTGGTTTTGTCTTGTCTTCCTTCACACCTGGTTCCAATCCCATCAATTACATGTTGTGTATTTAATTAACCCTCTGTTTCCCCTAATGTCCTTGTCTGAGATTCTTTTATTGTATGTAATGTGCAAGTCATGTGCGCAGGTTTTTTTTCCCACCATAATTTGCAAATAAATTCATTAAAAATCCTACAATGTGATTTTCTGGATTTTTTTTCTTCTAATTTTGTCTTGTCATAGTTGAAGTGTACCTATGATGAAAATTACAGGCCTCTCTCATCTTTTTAAGTGGGAGAACTTGCACAACTGGTGGCTGACTAAATACTTTTTTGCCCCACTGTAAGGACGTGAGGGTTTATGTTACCTCTTGCTCGGTGTGCGCCCAGTGCAAGGCTCCTAGACACCTGTCCAGAGTTAAGTTACAACCCTTACCCGTTCCACAACGGTCATGGTCGCACCTGTCGGTGGATTTCCTGACTGATCTTCCTCCTTCACAGGGTAACACCACGATTCTGGTCGTTGTGGATAGTTTCTCTAAGTCCTGTTGTCTCTTCCCTTTGACCGGTCTCCCTACGGCCCTACAGACTGTGGAGGCTCTATTTCCAGCACTACAGGGTTCCTGAGGATATAGTGTCTGATCGGGGTTCATGGAAAGTCTGGGGGTCTCGGTCAGCCTTACCTCAGGTTTTCACCCCGAGAGTAACGTGCAGGTGGAGAGAGTTAACCAGGATGTGGGTAGATTTCTGAGGTCCTATTGCCAGGACTGGGTTGGGGAGTGGGCAGAGATGGCCCAGAACTCGTTCCGCCACTCCTCCACTAACCTTTCGCCCTTCCAGTGTGTATTGGGGTATCAGCCGGGTTCTGGCTCCTTGGCATCAGAGTCTGGTTCCGGCGTGCGGAGGAAACATGGGAGGCTGCTCATGTCCATCTTCTGTGTGCCGTACTGCGCCAGAAAGTTGGAGCAGACCGTCACCTTAGTGAGGCCCCGGTGTTCGCACTGGGGGACCGGGTCTGGCTCTCGACCCGAAACCTTCCCCTCTGCCTGCCCTGTCAGAAGCTGGGTCCGCAGTTTGTGGGGCCATTTAAAGTCCTGAGGAGACTGAACGAGGTATGTTACAGGTTACATCTTCCCCCCGATTACCGTATTAACCCCTCGTTCCATGTGTCTCTCCTCAGGCCAGTGGTGGCTGGCCCGCTCCAGGAGTCTGAGGTGCGGGAGGTTCCTCCTCCCCCTCTGGACATCAAGGGGGCCCCTGCATACTCCATTCGTTCCAAACTGGATTCGAGACGTCGGGGGAGGGGCCTTCAGTACCTCATGGACTGGGAGGGGTATGGTCCAGAGGATCCTTCTATGCTGCAATATTTCCACCGTCTCCATCCGGATCGCCCTGCGCCTCACCCTTCGGGTCGTCCCGAGGTCTGTCCTGAAGCGGTGCTGAAGCCGACATGCACCCATTACAAGAGGATGATTTATTTCAGCTTTTATTTATTTCATCATATTGCCATTGGGTAAGAATTTTACATACACTCAAATAGTATTTGGTAATATTGCCTTTAAATTGTTTAACATGGGTCAAATGTTTCGGGAAGCCTTCCACAAGCTTCCCACAATAGGTTTTGGCCCATTCCTCCTGACAGAGCTGGTGTAACTGAGTCAGGTTCCTTGCTCGCACAAGCTTTTCAGTTCTTTTCACAAATTTTCTATAGGATTGAGGTCAGGGCTTTGTGATGGCCACTCCAATACCTTGACGTTGTTGTCCACAATTTTGGAAGTATGCTTGGGGTCATTTTCCATTTGGAAGATCCATTTGCGACCAAGCTTTAAATTCCTGACTGATGTCTTGAGAAGTTGCCTCAATATATCCACAATATATCCACAATATATCCACTGTCCACCAGTCCTTCCTGCAGCAAACCACCACTACAACATGATGCTGCCACCACAGTGCTTCACGGTTGGGATGGTGTTCTTCGGCTTGCAAGCCTCCCCCTTTTTCCTCCAAACATAACGATGGTCATTATGGCCAAACAATTCTATTTTTTGTTTCAACAGACCAGAGGACATTTCTCAAAAAAAGTACTGTCTTGTCCCCATGTGCAGTTACAAACTGTAGTCTGGCTTTTTTATGGCGGATTTGGAGCAGTCGCTTCTTCTTTTCTGAGTGGCCTTTCAGGTTATGTAGATATAGGACTCGTTTTACTGAGGATATAGATATTTTTGTACCTGTTTCCTCCAGCATCTTCACAAGGTCCTTTGCTGTTGTTCTGGGATTGAATTGCACTTTTCGCACCAAAGTACGTTCATCTCTAGGAGACAGAACGTGTCTCCTTCCTGAGTGGTATGACGGCTGTGTGGTCCCATGGTGTTTATACTTGCGTACCATTGTTTGTACAGATGAACGTGGTACCTTCAGGCATTTGGAAATTGCTCCCAAGGATGAACCAGACTTGTGGAGGTCTACACATTTTTGTCTGAGGTCTTGGCTGATTTCTTTTGATTTTCCCATGATGTCAAGCAAAGAGGCACTGAGTTTGAAGGTAGACCTTGAAATACATCCACAGGTACACCTCCAATTGACTCAGATTATGTCAATTAGCCTATCAGGAACTTCTAAAGCCATGACATAATTTTCTGGAATTTTCCAAGCTGTTTGAAAGCACAGTTAACGTAGTGTATGTAAACTTCTGACCCACTGGAATTGTGATACAGCGAATTAAAAGTGAAATAATCTGTCTGTAAACAATTGTTGGAAATATTACTTGTGTCATGTGTCGTGTCTTTGGCTATGCTGGATTAAGTGATATGACATGCTATTCTATAAAATCCTTTCTCCGTCATTAATATTACCTGATCATGTAAATGTAATTAACTATAGAGTCGAGGCACCACTAAATAATATTTATAGCACTGTTATCTTCCGAATAAACTCTTAAAGACCTAGTCATATTTTACATCAATAGCAGTCAATATTAATCGTCACCTTAATTCAGTCTCATCTGAAAGTTGTAAATTCTTGGTTATCTTCACAAACTCTGGCTAACAAGTTGAATAGCAAGACAAAATTGGGTTTAATTATTTATTTACTAAATACCTAACTAATCACACAAAATTACACACGCACAAAATTAATCATACCTTGATTACTAATTACGCCATAAAGGAAAACGTCCCTAGCGGGCGGAACAGATATGACTGCTGGTTACACAAAAGAAAAGCGCTGGGTTTGAGTGAAAGAGCGGGAAGACTGAGGGACAAAGGGAGAAGCTGTGCTATCATAAATACAGAATCTTATGCATTCTAAATTACCGCCCATTTGGAAAAGGAAAATCCAATAAATATTTACTCTGAGCTGCGCTTCGTTAGGTTGGTGGTAGATGGAAGGCCGTGTTGCCAAACCGAGTCCTTTGAAGTATGTCTCTGGTGGTCAATTGAATAGGTTGTAGTAACGTCGTTGTGTAGTAGAGGGGATACTCTGTCTGTTCTTTCCTAGCCCACGTTTGCAGCTGCTGTTGCTAACTCAATGGCTAGGAGGTATCACTTCTGTAGTGAATAAGAGTTCAAAGTTCATACCATTCGCAACCAAAGCTCACACTGAGGTTGGCTTAGTTCTGTAGTTGACATGTTAACGCAGAGGCTGCAGACCTCACGTACTTGGAACAGGAGGTTATATTGTCGTCAAGGCTCTATATAGGAAGGGAGAGGAGGGCATGTTTGAAAAGTTGTATAACCCATATCCCTTCACAGGGGCAGGCCACTGATTGAGCAGAGCTCTAACCTTATGAAAACCCAAATCTCTCATTTGGAAGCTAAAATTACATTTAAACTCTTCACCAATAATGTTATATTCAAACATTTAAATTGAACAACAATTCCATGTGAATCCAATAACTACAATGTGCAGACTTTCCACTGTAGAGTTTATGTCATCTGATCATTGATGAGAATGTCTCAGATGACAACCGAACTGACATCATATTCATTAAGTACCACCGCATGCATATGTTCAATTGGTCGGATTACCAGAATATAGTTCATTTCTCCCCACCTTCTGATGTTCCCAGAATCTCTATGTTAACCAAGGGGTTTTCAAATGTAACATCAGTAGGGTAGAGAGAGGAAAAAGGGGGGGAGAGGTATTTATGACTGTCATAAACCTACCCCTAGGCCAACGTCATGACACATGTACAAAGTAAATGTCCTAACCGACTTACCAAAACTATAGTTTGTTAACAAGAATTTTTTGGAGTGGTTGAAAAACTAGTTTTAATAACTCGAACCTAAGTGTATGTAAACTTCCGACTTCAACTGTACAGCACAACAGGAAAACCATTCCCCTATGTTTCCCTCAACAACAAATTGTTTCCTCCATGACAACCCCAGGACATAATGGAAAGTAAACAACCTCTCTTTACAAACATCCGCCAATGGATCCATTGTGTGTCTCCTACTGCCAGGAAGAAGAGAAAACGATAGTGATGAGGGACTATATTTTCTCTGCAGGTAACAAGGCGGTGACATTGTAGGGATTACATACCCCGATGGGAGTGATTGGGCTGCCCGTGGCTCTTAGGGGTGTTGTTAGGCCCTGAAGGTGCCCATTAGAAGGAGTACTTGTTTTGTCCTAGGAGGGGAAAGAGACAGAGTTAGATCGATGGAGACAGTTTAACTAGGGGATGAAGAAAGACTAGATAGTCCAGTTGGCTAGAGTTGGTGTGTGTCCAAGCCCATTGAGAACTGTGCCTTTACAGCTCTCAGTGGAAGCCATATAACTGGGATTTGTAGTTCTTTCCTCTATAGAGTGTAGTGCTTGACTCGACCTGCTTTCTACTGCTATTCCCAGCCCTGATGCATCTTCAGAGATCTTTGTGAAGCTTTATGTGGCAGCCATCTTCCTGGGGCTGTGCTTTTTCAGTGCAGTTCTTAACACTCCCTGATGCGTAACCAGGGGATGTCGAGCTAAGCACTCAGGTCATCTCAGGTCAACTCTGTGGGTCTAAAATACTCACAGTCTCATAGCATCAGTGGCAGGGAGGGAGGGGGAGGATGATGACGAGGAGATAGAGAGATGTGGGTGAGTGTAGACATCAGTATCAGTGGAACCACCCATTGCCAGTACAAATAATGGGATTACTATATGGGTCTTTATATGCATGGAAACCATAGAACAATCTGACCCCCCCCACCCTATCTTATTCTCTCTCTCTTTCACTCACTCTCCCTCCCCTTTGAGTCACACCCTCTCATTCAATTCTCATCAATCTTTCATACTCGCTCTCTCCCTCCCTCCATCTCTACCTCCCTCCCTCCCTCCTTCCACCTCCTCTCTCTCTCCCTCCCTCCATCTCCACCTCCTCTCTCTCCCTCCATCTCCACCACCTCTCTCTTTCTCTCTCTCTCTCTCCCTCCCTCCATCTCCGCCACCTCTCTCTCTCTTTCTCTCTCTCTCTCTCCCTCTCTCTCTCAGCTTATGAGAAACTGATATGAAGTGTCAGTGGATTTCCCCATTCAGTTCCATCCCTGATCCCACTCCCCCTTTACATCCATTGTTTCTGTGGCCCAGATAGTTTAACATGGAGAGAGAGATCCATACTGCATACTGATTCATCTCTCATTTACAATGGAGGGATGGAAAGAGTGAGAAGGGAGGGACAAAAAATATTTTCAAGGGAATAGGGATGAGAGATATGAAGGCATGGTCGGAACGCTCCCTGTCTCTCTGTGTGTGTGTGTGTGTGTGTGTGTGTGTGTGTGTGTGTGTGTGTGTGTGTGTGTGTGTGTGTGTGTGTGTGTGTGTGTGTGTGTGTGTGTGTGTGTGTGTGTGTGTGTGTGTGTGTGTGTGTGTGTGTGTGTGTGTGTGTGATGGAAGGAAGAAGGGTGGCACAAAATAAGGCAGTTATAGTTATTAAGGTAGAGGTTGAGAAGACAGCTCTGTGGTGTCACGTGTCCCCTGCTACATTAAGGGGGAGGTGTGTTGTGTTAAGGAGACAGCTCTGTGGTGACACGTGTCCCCTGCTACATTAAGGGGGAGGTGTGTTGTGTGAGGAGACAGCTCTGTGGTGTCACGTGTCCCCTGCTACATTAAGGGGGAGGTGTGTTGTGTTGAGGAGACAGCTCTGTGGTGTCACGTGCCCCCTGCTACATTAAGGGGGTGGTGTGTTGTGTTGAGGAGACAGCTCTGTGGTGACACGTGTCCTCTGCTACATTAAGGGGGAGGTGTGTTGTGTTGAGAAGACAGCTCTGTGGTGACACGTGTCCTCTGCTACATTAAGGGGGAGGTGTGTTGTGTTGAGAAGACAGCTCTGTGGTGACACGTGTCCCTTTTTACATTAAGGGGAGGTGTGTTGTGTTGACCTTTCAGTTTCTCTCTCTTCTCATCCTCTCTTCTCTCTCGTCTCTTGTCTCTCCCTGCACTGTGGAATATTAAGCATATGTCTCTGTGTGTATCTCAGTCTCTGTGTGTGCCTCTCTCTTTCTGTCTGTGTGTGTGTCTGTGTTGAGTGTTCTGTGCTCATGTTCCTCTCCTATATTAAGGGGGAGTGTGCTAATGTTGCTAAGACAGCTCATTACACTGGTGTCATTAGAGTTCCGGAAGGGACCGACCTTCTATTGATCTGTAATTTATTAGTATTCAAGGTTCTATTAATGAATTAAATAACGTGTATTCAAGATTGCTTCTTATTGTTTCCAGTTCCCCGTCTCTATGGTAATCTTCCCTATCCCTTTTCAGTGGATGATGATGCTTGGAATGTGGAACGTGAATGTTGACTTGAATGAAAAGTGTCTGTGTCGAAATGACACACTATTCCCTATAAAGCGCACTACTTTTGACCACGGCCCAGATCTGTACACAGGATATGACCTCAGATATGTTGTGTCACATGACTAATGGTTTTGAATGGGGAATGTCATTGAGATTCCTGACTGTGCGTCTGTCACCGTTGACAGGATATATGGGGTGATGTTTATTGAATCCAGGAAGGAACGCTTTCCCAGGACCCGAGGTGACACGGATTGGAAGATCTTTAGCCAAGTCAAAACTATCTTTGATTGACAATTGATGGAATTATGATGAGAATATGTATTTTTTGAAGCAAACGTTAGAATAATAAACTATCAATGGATGCAAACGGATAATAAATACCATAACAAACAACAGCAAAGTGTAAACAATGAAACGTAGAAACGTAGAAAGTAGAACTGCACAGTTCCGGCACAAAAAGGGGGACCAGGTTTTTCATTTCCATAGTAAGTTGTTATTGTTGTTGTTCGACGTACAGCCACTCAATATACACAACGATAAATGGTTATTTCTGCTTGATAAAAATACAGGGTTTCATGCAAATATAACACTTTTATTTTCATTTTTCAGGAATATTTTTCTTCTGATACGTCTCTATTCTCAGTCTAACTACAGCTCTTCATTGCACATCCCCAACCTCTTCTGGAAATCCTCTGCTCTTCCACCCCTTTATGTGTAAATAATCATCCCTCCATCCCCACCCCTAATAACATAGTGTATGCAGAACAAGCTTCATTAGTAGAAAAACAGTCATAGGTTCTGTATTTGTAAAAAATTCACAGATCATTCATTTTTGTTCTTTAAAACTCTTCTTTAAAAGTCCATTCTAGAATAGGAAACCAAACCATCAGAAAATCATGACACATGAAAAATGGTGGTAAATAAACCAAATAAATGAACAACTAAATCAACAGATAAATAAACGAGCTACATTTGCTGATGTGCAT